>NC_077228.1:504602152-504686824 GCF_027887165.1 Monodelphis domestica
AAGGACAAGGCTGCTGAGTTCTCTGTATCACATCTGGAGAGATCCATTGTTATCTGAGCAAAACCTTTAAACAAAGCCAGAGGGACACTGACTCACCATCTCTCATCCGCCTAGGGCGTATACAGCTGGATTCTCAATCAGCTGGAGAGGCTGTATGAGAGACTTCATCATGGACTGATTTTCTAGTTCTAATATTTTCTAAGACTAAGGATGGTCTGTGAACCTTAAAAATTTTTTATTTTTGATAACTATTAAAAAAACCCACCTAATGTTCTGTCTTAGAATTGATGCTAAGTTTCAGTTCCAAGGCAGAAGCACAGGAAGGGCTAGACAATGGGGGTTAAGTGACTTGCCCAGAGTCACCCAGCTGGGAATCTCTGAGGTCAGATTTGAACCTGGGACCTCCTGGTTCCAGACCTGGCTTTTCATCCACCTAGCTGCCCTGATAACTGTATTTCAGTATGACCAATTCCCTTTGTGATCTGTAGGAGTGAAAATTAATAAATACTCCTAGTACTTAAAAATATGTAGGATTTTTAAAATAATAAACCAAAAAAAAAAAGAGAAATCAAAAAAGAAGTTCTTTCAGTCAAGTGAGCAGAGCAAAGAGAGCCAGACTCACACCTGCAGCACTTTACCAAAAGCACAAGTTCTGAAAAAAGAGCCCCACAGCGTGAGTCTCAGCCAAATTTATCTCCTAAGCATCCTTACGTAAAATGAGGACATCACTTAAAAGGATGCTGGTAAAAAAAAAAAGGATGCTGGGAATGTAGCTCAGGTGTGGCAAATTTTCTACCTGCATAGCTCCAATGTATTTTATTGGGTGTATTTAAAAACTTTATACTGAGAAGGGGTCCAAAGGCTTCCCCAGCCTGCCCAAGGGGGCTACAAAACACCAAAAAGATGCAGAAGCCCTGCTTTAGTTTTTGCTGCTCTCCTCTCCTCCCTCAACTAGAACAGAAGCTCTTTGAGGGCGGCGATTTTCCTTTTTGCCTTGTTTCTGCCTTTGGATGCACAGCCCGTGGCACATTTCAGAGTAGACTCTTCAAAAATAATTGGATTGAGGAAAGGCTCAGTGAGGGCTAGACTCCTGGAAGCTGCCCAGGAGCCTGGCATCCTGGAGGATGTGTGCCCAGCTTGCTCTGTGGGGGAAGCAAGTCCACTTTGTATTCTAGTAAAAGAAACCAAACAAATCCTTTTCAGCTGAGGTCTAGGGGAGGGGGGATGGAAGTGGTCTCCTTTAGGTGCCAATAAGAGAGATCTGACCGATCAGACCCAGTGTGTGGGGCATTTCCTGCCCTTGATGGCTTTGAAATCATGCTTCCTCCACACCCCTGAGAGGGCAACATTCAGGACAGACTGATAACTCCTCCGTGCTCTTTCTCATAGGTTGAGAATTGTAGACTGACTGGGAAGGGAAGGGGAGATATCCCAGGGGGTCCCCAGGGTCCTCTTGGTGATCCCACTCATCCCTGGGGAGATGCTGAAGTGGACATCGGAGAGCCCTGCAAGCCCACGTTAAGAGACCTCACAAAGCCCCAAATGGCTCCCCAGGCTGGAACTCTCCAGAAGTGGCAGCGAGTCAGCCAGAATCTGGTACTGGCCTCCTGGCTCAGCCTGACCAGCGGAGGTGAGCTGGCCCCATGCCCCAATCTCCAGGATTTAAGCAGAACCAGATGAAGTGATGGGGGGGAAATCAGAGAGAGAGAGAGAGAGAGAGAGAGAGAGAGAGAGAGAGAGAGAGAGAGAGAGAGAGAGAGAGAGAGAGAGAGAGAGAGAGAGAGAGAGGGAGGGAGAGAGGGAGGGAGGGAGGGAGGGAGGGAGAGAGAGAGAGAGAGAGAGAGAGAGAGAGAGAGAGAGAGAGAGAGAGAAAGAGAGAAAGAGAGACAGAGAGAGAGAGACAGAGAGAGAGACAGAGAGAGAGACAGAGAGAGAGACAGAGAGAGAGACAGAGAGAGAGAGACAGAGAGAGACAGAGAGAGACAGAGACAGAGAGAGACAGAGAGAGAGAGACAGAGAGACAGAGAGAGAGAGAGACAGAGAGACAGAGAGAGAGGGAGAGAGACAGAGAGAGAGACAGAGAGAGACAGAGAGAGAGAGAGAGAGAGAGAGAGAGAGAGAGAGAGAGAGAGAGAGAGAGAGAGAGAGAGAGAAAGAGGTGGGAGGGAGACAGGCAGCTTCTCCAGGTATTCTGAGAGGCTCCGTGGCTCCCCTTTGTGCTTGGCTTCCTGGGCTTGGCCCGGAGGGATCTGTCATTGGCACGGGGGCAAGAGGGGTGACCCCTGGTTGTGCTTGGGCCCCAGGTCTGGCTCACCCCCTCTCTTGGCAGGTGCTTTTTGGCCTCTGAAGCAAATGAGCCCAAGGAAGTCTCAGAAAATGTGGACTTGGCTCTCATCTCAGCCACAGTTCAGGGTGGGCCCCTCACTGGGCAGCCAAGTCTACCCTTCTGGCCTGGGGAATCTGGCCTCCGTCCTCAGTTGTCCTCCTCCTACAGGGAGCAGAAAAGGAAGGTTTTCCTCGGAATCAGATGTCTCGTGGAGGCAGCACTGGAGGCCACAAGTGCTAAATTGGGAGTGGAGAAGGGGCTGGACTCGAAAGTTAATAAGAATCTCCCTGTTTTTCTGGCGCGGGATCTCCTCCCACCCTATCTTTCCATTGGCCATCCCTCCCTTTCCCTCACTCTCCAGGTCAGCCAAGCTGGCCTTCTCCCTGGTCCTCCCACATGGCACTCCATCTCCCAGCTGGAGGCTTTTGTGCTGGCTGTCCCCCATGCCTCCTCCTTCAGGAGACCTCCTGGTCTTTCTACAGGCAGAGTGAAGAATGTTTTTTTTTTTAATATTTTTTAAATACAATAAAACTTTATTTTAAAATGTAAAAAAAAATATTCTTCACTCTGGCCAGACAACACAACAGCAGCAGGACACGAATTTGGCTCTGGAGCCAGTTTGCTGACCCCAGTTTGAGGACTGAGTGCTCTCACTCCATCTTCTCCATTAAACCCGCTCATTAGCCTTTGTTCTCCCTCAAAACCTCACATCAAACTGCTTTGCACGGATTCTCTTCACTTTGTGTATACATACACAGAGAGAGTGTGGGGCAGTGGTTAGTGAGTTGTCCACAAAGGCAGGAAGAATGGGTTCCAAACCCACTTGTACGCTATTACTGCCCAAGAGACTGTGGTCAAGCGAATTCCTATCTCTTCATGCTCTGGGCATTTCTTGAAAACTCTAAATGATAAAGAAGGGGTGTGACTCTGGACAAGTCCTGCCACTCTGTTTGCCTCAGTTTCCTCATCTGTAAAGGACATGGCAGACCCCTCCAGTATCTTTGCCAAGAAAACCCCAAATGAGGTGGACTGAAGAGCAACCACACTCTTGCTTATCGGCATGTAAACTCTTCGCAAGTAGGGATTATTTCTTTTGTTGTTGTTGTTTTGTCTTTCTATTCCCAGTTTCTGTCAGGCATAAGCCCTGGCTTGGGAGGAGGACCACCAAGATCTGTGGTCAGGCTTGCCCAGAAGAGGTGATCATGCAGTCAATCCAGTTTGATGCCCAGAAGAGGGGCTTGAAGAGAGCGAAGGAAAAGGAGGGATGGTCAATGGAAAGAGAGGATGTGAGAAAATCAGTGAGAAGAAGGGAAATGCTCCTGGACTGGTTGATCCTCACAGTAACACTGGGGGCAGCTAGGTAGTTCAGTGGAGAGAGAGAGCCAGACCTAGAGCTGAGAGGACCTGGGTTCGAATCCAATCTTAGACATTTCCTAGCTGTGTGGCTCTAAGCAAGTCACTTAACCTTCATCACCTAGCTCTTACAACTCCTCTGCTTTAGAATTGATCAGTACTGAGACAGAAGATAAGTGTTAAAAAAAAAAGCTCCAAATCGATCATTATAGGATTATTAACTCTGTTTTATAGAAGATCAGAGGAAGGCTCAGAGAAATCAAATAATTTTCCTAAGATCACACAATTAGTGAGTGTTAGAGGCAGTATTTGAATCTGGGGCTGTCCTGAGGATCAGCTCTCTTTCCACTCAAACCCAGGCTGCTTCTCTAAAAGGGTCTTTAGGGTCATTTCCATTATAATAATCTATGAATCTAAACCACAACCAGAGACTGGCTCCTACAATAAAACATTATGGTGCTCACTCTTCTCCAATTCCTTGAGGCTAATTTTTTTCCCTGAACTCCCAGTCAGCATTTGCCATCCTCTTGGAATCCCTCCCAAATTTTCCTTCTCTGCTGGTGTAGATTAAACAAGAAGACTTATGGGCTTTCCCATGTGAGCGGTTGAGTCAGGTTATTTGGGTTTAAATCTCAAGCCCTTCCGTGTGTCACCTGTGTGACCTGGGGACAGGCAGGACATTTAACTTGTCTGGATATCAGTTTTCTCATCTGAAAAATGGATGACAGACAGGGTTGTTACATTCTCTCTCAGCTTTGAGTCTGATGATCTTATAATAATTCTGTTAGCAAAAAGAAGGCTTCAGTGGTTTGGGGGCTTCAATCAATCAATATTTATTAGATGTCTGTTCTTCTAGGAAATGACTTCCTAAAGGCAGATGACCCTCTAAGACATTTGCACTTTCAGGGTCAACTTAGCTGAATCCTCTAGACTACATGAAAAGGAAACTTACATAGAGCCACAGAAGATGGGAGTCCACATCTGGACTCACAGATGGAAGAAGGGAAGGATAGCCCTCCAGCCTTACTGCCCTTTTCACAGTCTAGCTGTGAATCTCACACGTGAAAGCTGAGGTACCCCTGGGACCAGAGTGAGTTTGAGGGAGGGGACATGAGGGGAATTGAGGGAAATAAGAGATGGAACCAGTGTAGGTCAGGGAGTCCTTCTTTCTGGACTTGCCACCCCAGGCAATTGGATCCTTCCTCCCTTCCTCCCTTCCTCCCTTCCTCCCTTCCTCCCTTCTTTCCTTCTTTCCTTCTTTCCTTCTTTCGTTCCTTCCTTCCTTCCTTCCTTCCTTCCTTCCTTCCTTCCTTCCTTCCTTCCTTCCTTCCTCCCTTCCTCCCTTCCTCCCTTCCTTCCTTCTTTCCTTCCTTCCTTCCTTCCTTCCTTCCTTCCTTCCTTCCTTCCTTCCTTCCTTCCTTCCTTCCTTCCTTCCTTCCTTCCTTCCTTCCTTCCTTCCTTCCTTCCTTCCTTCCTTCCTCCCTTCCTCCCTTCCTTCCTTCCTTCCTTCCTTCCTTCCTTCCTTCCTTCCTTCCTTCCTTCCTTCCTTCCTTCCTTCCTTCCTTCCTTCCTTCCTTCCTTCCTCTATCCTTTTCTCCCTCCCTTCCTCCCTTCCTTCTTTCCTTCCTTCTTTCTTCCTTCCTTCATTCCCTCTCTGTCATTCTAGATCTAGTGCTTAGCACATAGAAGGTGCTTTAAAATGTCTATTGCTTGATGGAAATTCTCTTCTGATCTGGGATGGCCAGAGAAGGCTAAACAAAAAATGTGGAACTTGAGGGTGAGCCTTGAAGGATAGTTAAGCTTTGGACAGAAAGAAAGGAAACAAGCATTAAGTGCCTGCTATGTTCTAGGCATTGTGGTAAGTGCTTTATAATATTTCCTCGTTTAATCCTTACAAAGACACTGATCTCCATTTATTATTAATATTATTATGACGATCTCCATTTTAAAGTCAAGGAAACTGAGGTAAATTGAGGTTAAACGACTTGCCCTGAGTCACACAGAGAGTCAATGTCTGAGGCGAGATTTGAGCTCAGATCTTTTTGACTTTAGGCTCAGCGCTCTGGTCAATTTGCCACCTGGGCATTCCATTGGAAGGAAACACGAAAAGCAAAGTCATAGAAATGGGAATATGTCAGGACTAGTGATGTGGCCTGGAAGGCTGAATCTAGGTGGAGAGAGAAGGTAGAGAAGCAATCTGGAAAGGGCAGAGTATATTTCACCTGGTTTTGGATGCCATCTAAACATTGGGACAGTTATTGGTATTCATGCTGGAGACAGAAAGGGTCTACCCAGAGATAAAGTTACTGAGCAGTCTTTGGGCATTTTCTTTTCTTTTAATTGGCACTGAAAGGCCAGAGCAGGGCCTCTGCTAACAACGAGCACTGGGCCTTTTGCCTTGAACTGAGGAACTCTGGAATAAATTAGTTGATTGTATAATGCTTTTCAATTCCCAGAAACTTGGCCAGAGCAGCTCTTCTCCCCTTATGAAAAGAACATTTTCCAACTCTATTCTTTGACCTACTCCCTCAGGGAAAATATTACACGCTCCTCCCTCCCTCCACAGCAAGCTCCTCATAGTAAAGTTGGTTCACATCAACACTGGCAATTTGGAGGTGTAAAATGGAGATTTTGAACCCCAGACTTCAATCCCCAGAAGTCCTTGGCATTTCCCACAATGCCCTATAATCTCACCTGAGTCCCCGGGTTGGCGAGATCACAATTGGTATTTAACTGGCAGTAATGCCTCCCATGATCTCTTCTCTGCCATTGCAATGATGTAGGAAGTTAGTGGTAAGCTAAGAACGGGGATTCTGAATTGGCTAATCAGCCATGGGCATGTGGTTTTTATTTTGTATCCTTGATTTCTAATAATCCTTAATAAACCTCACAAAATATAATATTTTATTATTAGAGATGTAATTTAATTTTTACAGAGGCCAGAGGCCATGGCCTTCCGCACTAGGGATGCTCTCTGGGCTGGTAGGGGGATTGTCTTTAACCCAAAAGCTGAAGTCATGCCTGTCTAGAAAAGGCCAGCCTGAGTTTGATGCCCAAGAGAGGGGCCACAGGCACACTTTTCAGGGTCTCAGATTTTAGAGTCTGGTCTGACAAATAGCTTCTTGGTAATGGTAAGGGAGGTAAGTCTGCCATCTCTTGGCTTTGCTCATTGCAGCTTCTCAACAGTCACAAAGGTCAGAGCAGCAAGAAAAGTGAGTCATTGCACTGGGTGTCGGAGGCTTGGCTGGCTTTGGCAAATGATCTAGAAATTTGGGGGATCAAAAACTGGAAGAGTTAAGGGAGAAGATATGCCGTCTCACTGGGGATGTCCAGTGCCATTAAAAATGGAAGCATCACTTGAAAAAAAATGTCCATGTTAGTCTAGAGAAGAGATTTAGGAGATTTGTCCTTGCTGTCCTCGAGTATTTGAAGGGATGACATGTGGAAGAAGGATTAGATTTATTCTACTTGGTCCCAAGAGGCAGGGCAGAAGTTGTGAAGAACTGAATATAGGTTTGACGTCAGGAAAAATTTGCTAATAATTAGAACCATCCCAAAGTGGGATGGGCTGCCCTGAGTAGTGGTGCAATTCATCTCACCACCTGACCCTTCATTGCTGGAAGTCTTTTAGCAGATGCTAGATAACTATCCATCAATGTGTTGTAGAAAAGATCCTCTTTCAAATATGAATTAAATTAACTTTTAAATGACTGAAAAGAGATTGAGGTTGCAGGAAAAATACTATGATACTCCTTATTTTTGTTTTTTTCTCTTAAAAGATTAGATTAACTAATGTTTCGTCTATTTCTTTGATCTTATAAGAAATATTATATCTTGGGATCTTTTGGTTCTGATTTCTTTTTTAATGTGAAGACTTTCTTTTTTGGGGTTATGAATTTGTTGTTTTTCTTTTTCTTTCTTCATTTCTTTCTTTGTCTCTCCTCTTTCTTCTTCACTTTCCCTCCTTCCTTCTCTTATAAGTTCTACTTCCTCAACATCTCTTCTATCCATCCTTTTCTTTCTACTCTCAACAGCATCGCCCTATGCAAGCCTTCATCACCTGTCCCCTGGACTATTGCAACAGCAACAGCATTCTCATTTCACAGCCTCTTCCTGCATCCTGTCTTTCCTCCACTAAATCAAACTCCACACAGTTTCCAGATTGATTTTCCTAAAGGACAAGCCAGACCATGTCACCCCATTGCTCAAGAATGCTTCAGTGACTTCCTATTGCCTTTAGGAGAAAATAGAAATTCTTTTATTTAACATTTAACACCACTTATAAGACCATCCATTGCATCCTGAGCCATTGCCAGTCATCCTAACTTTTGTCCTGCTGCTGGACTTTGATGACTCTAGAAGAGAGTGAGGCTGATGACTTTGTGTAACTACCTTACTTAAATCCAGGTCAAATTCAAGTCAAGACATCATCTAAGATATCATTGGTCCTTTTTGAAAACAAAAGATGAACAATAACATCTTCTATTTATGTGTCTGTGAACATGTCTTCTCCCCAGTGTCATGCAAAATCCCTGAGGTCAGAGATGCTCTCACTTCTGCCTTTATATCCCCAATCCCTAGCATGACACTGAACACAGTCAGCCTTGCTGATTGGTTGATTGGACCAAATGATCTTTAAGCTTTAGTCTATGATCCTACTTTACCTCCTTGAACCTCGGATCCCCCCCTTTGTAAAATAGGGACAATAAGATCTTATTGACCTCACAGGATTCTTATAACAATCAAATGGAATAACAGACATAACACAAAGTCAGGTATTCATTCATCATTCAGATAGAGGGTATTCTTCTAAATACCTCAGTGAAAAAAATCCCAACTACCAGTTAGTTGGCAATATCCAATTATCATTCAGAATATGGGTATTAATTATCACCTTTCCCTTTACTTGGGTCTCTCTTTGGGCATTTAATGCCTTCGATCTTTCATCTTTCCCATCCCTTCGATGCCAGTTCTCTCCCTTTTTCTTTCTCTTCTCTTTCCTCTGGTTGGCTGTAACTTGACATTTTGAAAGGAATGCACTTTTCATAAATTTGTTTAAAAAATGGGAATAGTCAGTTTGGGTGAGATTATGTCAAGAGGGCACATGAATCCATCACTGAGGGAGCCAAGAATTGGTCTAGACATTCTGGAAAGCAGTTTGGATTTATTTGAAAAGAGGGACTAGATTGCCCATATCCCTTGACCCAGATATTCTACTGCTAGACCAAGACTTCCCCAAGGAGGTCAGTGACAAGAAGAAAGATCCCATCTGTACCAAAACATTCATCGAAGCACTTTTTGTAGTAACAACATCAAAGCCCATCTATTAGAAACAAACACAGCTCTTTTCATGGTAGCAAAGAATTGGAAATGGAAGGAATGTGCATCATTTGGGAAATTGGCTGAAGGAATTTTGTTATACAATTGTGATAGAATATTATTGTGCTATGAGAAATTTCAAGCAGGATGGCTTTAGAAAAATCTGGAGAAGTCTTATATGAATTGAAGCAAATTGAAGTGAGCAGAACCAGATCATTATACACCATAACAGTAAAATCATACAGTGATCAACTGTGAATAACAGCTATTCTCAGTAGTACGATGATCAAAGACAATTCCAGAGGACTCAATGAAAAATGCCATCGACCTCCAGAGAAAACTGATGGAGACCGAATTTGGATCAAAGCATACTTCTTAAAGTTTCTTTATTTTTCCCATTTTTTTCTTTTTGGTCTGTGTTCTTTGTGTTCTTTGCACTATGGCTAAAAAGTTTTTCATGACTGCACACATACAATCTATATCAAAGTCCTTGCCTTATCAAGAAGGAAGGAAGAAGGAAATTTGAACTCAAAAATTATTTAAAAAGCTAGCATGACAACTTATTTTTACAAATAATTGAGAATAAAATAAGAACATTCTTAAAAAAGAAATGGCTAAACAAGTTGTGGACCATGAATGTAAGGGATTATTATTAGGAATAAATGAATTGGTGTTCAGTCATTTCATTTTTTACAACTCTTTGTGATCTCATTTGTGGTTTCCTTGGCAAAGATACTGGAATCGTTTGCCATTTCCTTCTCCAGTTCATTTTACAGATGAGGAACTGAGGCAAACAGGATGAAGCAACTTGTTCAGGGTCACAAAGCTAGTATCTGAGGCCAGATTTGAACCCAGGATGAGGAGTCTTCCTGACTTTAGGATTGGTACTCCATCTACAGTACCATCTAGCTGCAGAGAAGCATAAGAAGACTCATATGAACTGATGTACAGTAAAGTAAGTAGGGGGCAGCTGGTGGCTCAGTGGATTGAAAGCTCTTCTGTCTTAGAGTTTTGGGGTAAAAAAAAAAACTAATGTCAATCACAGACCCCATATAGAACTGTGGGCCAACTGTGCTATCATGCTCTGAGGCCTGCATTACTACTGGCTCTTCTCTGGAGATTCCATGCTCTATGTATGCCTTTGATGCCCAAATTCATCCTTGTGAACACTATTAATGTGGTTCTCAGGCTTGGTAGCACCCTGTCTATTTCCCTCCTGGCTGGGCTCATTTTCCTTCTTATTTAACAGAGCCTAAACCAAAACTTGAGCCAGGTGAGATATTTCTGTTAGCTACTAAGACAACACAGCAGATCCCTGATGCCACTGGAGTCAGGGCAGGGAGAGATGACCTATTTGTTGAATGAATAAGTGACTGAATGAGCAAATGACACAACAACATCCTTGCATTATCATAGTTTTGAAATCATCTCATCTCTTCCCTGGCCTGTCTCCTGCCATCTCAGATTCATCTGGGAGAAGAGCCCAACTCCAAAATTGACCCCTGGGTTTGGGTTTGGGGTCTAGTTTGTCAGGAACCTATAATTATCTCCATTATGCCTCTATCAGATGATTCACAAGCTGTGGGGCCTTACATGAAAGCTAACTTCCTCTCTATGGGGAGTTTTTATTTAATTCATTCATTCATCCATCCATTCATTCATTCATTCATTCATTCATTTTTTCCCCCTGGAGCTAAGTGTATAGTCTTACATCAGAAAAAGTAGAAGAAATGAGGTTCCCACGTGGGAAAAAAATAAAAGAAATAATAGTTAACATTTATATAGTGCTTTAAAGTTTACAAAAGCATTTTGTATATGTTATCTTATTTAATCTTCACAACAACTCTATGAAGTGGGTGCCATTATTATCCCCATTTTATAGATGAGAAAACTGAGACTTAGAATGGTTATTATCCCTATTTTACAAATGAGGAAATGGAAGCTCTGAGTGGTTAAATGACTTTCTTAGGGTTACACAGCTAGTAAGTAGCTGAGGTAGGGTTCTAAATCCAGAGCTTCATGTATTAAGCCACTAAAATTCTTACCAACATAGCTGCCTCACCCTGGGAGTTGAACTTTGCTTCCCTAATCAATAGAATGGGGAAGCTAGGTGGTGCTGTGGATAGAGCGCTGGGCCTGGAGGCAGGAAGATCTGAGTTCAGATATCACCTCAGACATTTACTAGCTGTGTAATTCGGGGCAAATCGCTTAACCCTGTTGGCCTTAGTTTCCATGACTGTCAAATGAGCTGGAGATGGAAAAGGCAAACTATTCCAGCCTCTGCCAAGGAAACCCCAAAAGGGGTCATGAAGAGTTGGATATGATTGAAATGACTGAACAATAACAAGAAACCTCTGTCAATAGATCTTTTCTCTGATCTTCCACCCTCCTTTCAATCTAGTAAGAAAACTGGGTTTTGCAAGGCTGATGTTTAGTGTGAGTCCACCAGCCAGGCAGGGGGATCACAGAAAGGGGACCATGAGCACTTTCTCCTGATAACTCCTCTAAGACTCCAGTGAGTCAAGCTCATTCTCTCTGTCTCCATCTCTATCTCTGTGTCTTTTCTTCCCCCCTCTCCCTCCATCCCTCTCTCCTTCTCTCTCTCTCTCCCATTGTTTTCCTCTCCCTCCCTTCCTTCCTTCTCTCTCTCCCTCTGTCTCCCTCTCTCCTCTTCCTCCACCCCCTTTCCTTCCCTCTCTCCCTCCCTCCCTCTCTCCTTCCCTCTCTCTCCCTCTCCCTCCTGCCTTCCCTCCTCCCCCATCTCCCTCTTCCTCTCCGTCTCTCTCTCTCTCTCTCTCTCTCTGCCCATCTCTCACAAAACCCACTTCCCTATTGGTCATTGTAAGAACACACTCATACAAAACCCAACCCCCCAAATAAAAGCATAAATACGTTGATGTGAAATATAGTACGCTTTGATCCACATCCATCTGACTCCAACTGTTCTTTCTCTGGAGGTGGACAGCGTTCTTTGCCATCAATCCTTCAGAATTGTCCCAGATTGTTGTTGCATTGCCTAGAGTAGGTGTCACAGTTGATCATCGTACAATATTGCTGTCCCTGTGCACAGTGTTCTGGTTCTGCTCATTTCGCTCTGCATCAGTTCACGTAGATCTTTCCAGCTTTTTCTGAAATCCTCCTGCTGGTCATTTCTCACAGCATAATGGTATTCCTTTGGTTCCATCATTCTCCAAGTGAGGGACATCCTCTCAATTTCCAATTCTTTGCTAACCACCAAAAGAGACTCTTTCTCTTAGGGACAGTTTTGCTCTTGTTCCCTTAGGACTTGGAGTCTCCAAAGAAGGACACGCATGACTTTAAACCTGTTCAGTCCAATGGGCTTAAGTATTCAACAGCAGGACCAGCCAGAGCAGCTTAATTACTTCAGAACAATACTAGTAAAACGGTGGAACATGAAACCCCAGATCTGAAGAGCACCTTAGATAATATCAGCCCAGGGGAGTTTTTAGACCCAGGTCTGATTGGGTTACTCCCTGGCTTAAAGCTTCCAGTGGTACCCTATTGCTTCTTGGGACATAATACACTCTTTAACTTGATGCTGAAGACACAATACAATCTGGCTCACAGTATACTCTTTCAGCTTAAGTCATAAGTCTTCCTTTGCTGTATTTTTAAGTTTTAAATAGACTATAGAGGGTATCACAGTGAATAGAGAGCCAATCCTGGAGACAGAAGACCCTGGGTTCAACTCTGGCCACAGACACTTCCTAGCTATGTGACGCTGGGCAAGTCACTTAACTTCCATTGCCTATCCCTTACCACTCTTCTGACTTGGAACTGATACTTAGTATTAATTCTAAGATGGAAGGTAAGGGGTTAAAAAAGCCCCTACAGTACTGGCCATTCCCCGAACTCAATCTTTGTTCCTTTTTTTTTAAACCCTCACCTTCTGTCTTGGAATCAATACTGTATTGGCTAGGTATTGGGGATTAAGTGACTTGCCCAGAGTCACACAGCTGGGAACTATCTGAGACCAGGTTTGAACCTAGTACCTCCCATCTCTAGACCTGGCTCTCAATCCACTGAGCTACCCAGTGGCCCCCCTTTGTTTTTTTTTCTAACTTCTTCCTTGCCTCTGAGAATTCTCATCTATTGTTAGGGCTCAACAGAGGCTCCCCAATCCCATTCCAAGCCCTCCCTTTCCCAAGATCACCTCTAAATTATTTTCTCCCTTTTATACCTTAGATTTACTTATCTGTCTACATGCTATTTCTCTACCCCATAGAATATAAACTCTTAGAAGACAGGCTCTATTTCCTTTTGATTGTTGTGACCCCACAGGATTGCCAAATACCTTCTACATGACAGGCAGTACATTTTTTGGTGATCCAAATTGAATTGAAGTAAAATCAGAGGTGGAAAAGACCTCAGAGGTCACCAAGTAACACAATGAATAGTGCAGAGCCTGGAGTTAGGAGGATTTGAATTAAAATTCTGCCTCATATGCTTTCTAGCTGTGAAAACCTGGAAAAGACAGTAGTAAGTACTTGATTCTGTTTGCCTTGGTGTCCCTATCTATAAAATGGAGAGGAAAAAGAGTGGTTGTGAAGATATAAGGGGGAAAAGGGGTTATTTTTTAACAGGTTGGACTGGATTATTTGAGTGTAGTCACCAGGCATTTAATTTATTCCAAAGAGATTTATTTACAAAATGTAGAAAGAGTAAAGTAAGAAAATCAGAGAGAGGTTAGGGTAAGATATCTAGCCTGAGCACAAAGTAATTTACTTCTAGCCCTGGGCAGGAAGAGTTAGTCCTTAGGCCTTGGCAAAGCCGAGGACCTGGGGAAGTCTCTTCAGAAAAATCCAGCAGTTAAGAGTTAGCTTTTCACTCACCATGTGTCATTTCAAAGGAAAAGATTTTAGAACAGCCTCACCAAGAACAGGGTCTCAGGTCTAGTCAGAACATTCTTCACCAGCCTCCACTTCAAAGAATGAAGAACTGCCAGTCGAACTGCACTCAGGAAGTTGTCGCTCCCTTTTAAAGACACTTTCTCTTGCATCACTTCCTGTGCCTTCACCCAATTCTATGTCTACCAATCACATTTGAAGTCCTGCTTTAGGACTGCCCAGGAGGCAATCAGTCAATTCTGATTTGTCACCCACTATCGCACTTGTGGGTCACAGACCTCCCCCACTCAAGTGTGAATGGGGTGTTACACCTTTGGTGATTAAATCTAAAAATGAGCAAATCTTCCTACTCAACTTTTTAAAAAAAATTTATTTTTTAAAACCCTTACCTTCCATCTTAGAATCAATACTAGGTATTGACTCCAAGGCAGAAGAGTGGTAAGGGCTAGGCAATGGGGGTCAAGTGACTTGCCCAGGGTCACACACCTGGGAAATGTCTGAGGTTACATTTGAACCTAGGACCTCCCATCTTCTGCCTTAGAACTAATACATGGTATTGATTCCAAGACAAAAGGTAAGGGTTTTGAAGGAGAAGGAGAAGGAGAAGGAGAAGGAGGAGGAGGAGGAGGAGGAGGAGAAGAAGAAGAAGAAGAAGAAGAAGAAGAAGAAGAAGAAGAAGAAGAAGAAGAAGAAGAAGAAAGAAGAAGAAGAAGAAGAAGAAGAAGAAGAAGAAGAAGAAGAAGAAGAAGAAGAAGAAGAAGAAGAAGAAGAAGAAGAAGAAGAAGAAGAAGAAGAAGAAGAAGAAGAAGAAGAAGAAGAAGAAGAAGAAGAAGAAGAAGAAGACGATGACGACTAGTCTCTTGCTATAAAGGCACAGGAAAGTCTTATGATTGGCCTAGTTGTGAAATGGATCAAACTTTTTAGATTCTTGTTTTTTCTCTCTTTTAACTTTTTTTATTCCCCCAGGAGATTCAGCCTGGAATGCATCTATGGAAGAGGAGGAGATTTCTGTTCTCTTTGGAGCAGAAAGTGGTGCCTTTCTGGAGAAGTACATAACTAATGATTTCAATGAGGCCAAGAGGGGAATTTCTGTACCTCCATTATTGGCTGCCTTTTTTGTATTTTTCTGTTTCCTTTTCTGACCACAAGTAATGGACTAATGATCCTGAGAATGAATGTTTCCCATCATGGAGGTTAGCTTGTGGATAACACTGAGGTCTTTTGTTGCTGTTCAGTCATATCCAACTCTTCATTACCCCATTTGTGGTTTTCTTGGCAAAGATGCTGGAGTGGTTTGCCATTTCTTTCTCCAGCTCATTTGACAGATGATGAAACTGAGGCCAGCAGAGTGAAGTGACTTGCCCAGGGTGTCCTAATAAGTATCTGGAAGTCAGATTTGAATTCAGGAAGATGATTCTTCCTGATTCTAGGCCTGGCACTTTATACTCTGTGCCACCTCAGAGTTTCCTAGTTCTAGATATTAGGAGAAAAGCTGGTCCCCAGCCAGATGATTTCTCCTAGCCCAGAATACAATCACAGATACTATGTTAAACTAAATGTAAAGACAAATGTAATTGAAGAAGTAAAAGAGCAGACAATAGACTTAATGAGAAGTTAATGTGTTAATTCATGTCAACCTTCTGCTACTCTTTTATGAAGTCTGAAATTCTCCTTGAACAATTCCAAGGGACTTATGAGAAAGAATACTATTCACATCTAGAGAAAGAACTGTGGTGGCAGAAATGCAGAAGAATTACATAGGACTTATCACTTATTTATATGGATATATGATTTGGGGTTTTAGCTTTATTGCAAAAATGAATAATATGGAAATAGGTATCACGTGATAGCATTTGTACAACCCAGTGGAATGGCTTGTCAGATCTGGGAAGAGGGAGGGAAAGAAAATGAACCATGTAAACATGGAAAAATATTTAAAAATTTAAAAAATTTAAAAATTAAAAAAAAATAATGAAACTCTCCTTATTGGAATTAGGCAACGTAATTAGGTAGAAAAGCTCTGCCATCAATCCAGAAAGGGAGTGTCTTGGTGGATGATGAGGTTCAACTGATTTCCTATTTTCAGTGACATCAGCCATTATGATAAAACATTTTCCTGGTAGAAGATACCCTATCCAGAATCCAGAGGGTCTCTGATTTCAAATTAGAAGCACAGCTGAGACACAGAGATACTTGATTTCTATTTAGACAGAGAAAAGCAGTTTTCCAGGAAGGATGCTGTTTCAAGGAGCAAGACCCTTGGCAGCAGAGAAGAGAGCTGATTATAGATTCAAGAAAGAATGAACTCTGGTCATTAAAAATTCAGGTGTGGGGAAAAGTAGATCCCTGAAACTTACCTAGCAGACATCATGCCCAGGAAGGAATAGCATGAGGATGCCATAAGATCTGTTATCTTAGCTACATATTCCTGGCTTCCTTACCATTATGGTTTATGCCAACTTTTCCCACAGAGATTGTGTGTTTAGATAGGAGAGATCCCCAAGATTTATGGGGCAAATGTTTTCTAGCTACTATTCTTACTATGTCATGTTTGATTTAACCTAATTATATTTATTGGCTGGCTATTCATGATACGTTCTTTGGTGGTCTGCAAAGTACAGTTTTAGGAATTTAGACTCCATTTGAACCCAAGGTACTATAGCCTCCCTCTACAGAATAGAATACGGAGCAGATGGAGCAAGAGATTGAGAGTTACCAAGTGTAAGAGCTGGACATTGACCTCTTTTTTAAAAAAAATTATTTAATTAGCCAATTTAGAATATTTTTCCTTGGTTACAAGTCATGTTCTTTCCCTCCTCTCCCTCCCACCCCCTTCTGTAGCTGATGTGCATTTCCACTGGGTTTTACATGTGTCATTGATCAAGACCTATTTCCATATTATTGATATTTGCACTAGGGTAATCATTTAGGGTCTACATCCCCAATCATATCCCCATTGACCCATGTGATCAAGAAGTTGTTTTTCTTCTGTGTTTCTGCTCCCACAGTTCTTCCTCTGAATGTGGATAGTGATCTTTCTCATAAATCCCTGAAATAAAATATATAAACTTACTAAAACTTATTACTTGTTGAGATAGAGAGGATGAACTGAGGAGAAACTGTTTCTTCACCAATGGCTGTGTCTAGAGAGGCTGGTGCAGGGGCCTGAAACTGCTGTGTGAATCTGAGGCTGCTTATTGATAATGGGGAACAGAGAAATGCTGCTGGGGGATGCCACTACACACACAGATGCTGGTACACAGGGGACACTGGGGGAATCTGCCTATCGATCCCTAATGATGGCTGATCTATTTCCTAATCTCCTTCCTTCCTCAATCCCTCCTTCAACCCTCTTCCTCCTACCACCCTTCTCCTCCCAATTTTCCCTCCTCCCTGAGTGAATTATAAAATATTCCAAGTTTCTTTCTCAGGTAAGGGGTTTATTGGGATAACAGTATGGGAAACTGAGGTAAAGGGGATGAGGAAGTCCCTAATCTAAATGAGATAATTTAGAAAGGTTTGAGGGAATATTCCAGTCACAACCTGTGACTCTGAGACAGGGAAATGGAGGACAATGGCTTTTCAAGATCTTCTTTCTTTCTTCTTCAGTTAGATTTTTCCTTCTTGTCAATTTCAACTGTCCAAAGTCAGAGAACTTCAAGTAACCAAGTCAGCTTCACAAAAGTCTCTCAGCCAACTTCAAACTCCAGAGAGCAAATGTGTATCCCCCAGTCAGAGACCCAGAGACCAAAAAGCCTCCTGGTCAACTCCAACTGCCCAGAGCCAGAGAGATAAAGTCCAAAAGCCAAGTTTCTCCTCTCAGAGTGGCCAGCCAAAGCCGCCAGGGGAAAAGTGACTTCAGTCCTGATACAGAGATACCAAAAAAAACAAACCCCTCTCAGCTCCAACTGCTCAGAGCTGAGAGAGACAGAGAGTAAGTTCAAAAGCCAAGTTTCTCCTCTCCCACCATGTGGCTAGCAAACCCCCAACTCAGCTCCAACTGCCACCAACCCGGGGACATTCTGATGGAATCCTGGGTTTTTGCCTCTATTAAAGATTCCATATTGCTGAAGCTTCATAGAGGGGGCAGATTCCAAGGGAACAAATGGGGAATATTTATTTAGGAATCCCCCAAAAGGTCTTTCCGTTTTGAAAGGAATTGAATGAATCTTATAGACTAATTGAACATTCTACATTTCTGTATTTGATCATGGGCACTAGCATATGGGTCCTTTGCATCTTTTTGCATTTTTTGTAGTAGGTAAAACAAAGCCTCCTGTTCCCAATTTCCAGATTGTGCATTGAGGAATAGAGGATCCTGTTGTTTACATTTGGGGAACCCTAGCATCAAGCCACCCTTAAGCCTTATACAGATTTTCCCAGAGTCTTCTTCCAAGGTGGATGCAATGAGTCAAAGAAAGAAACTGATCCTTTGGGAGCCAGGCCCCCAGGAATTAGTACCAATTCTTATGAACTCAGTGCTTTTGGGGAGAGGGTAGTTAAATGCCTTCCCCAGGGTCATGTAGTGAGGAAGTATCTGAGACACATTTGAATTTGTCTTTCTGACTTTAAATCCAATACTCTATCATATTATATATATATTATATATCTATATCTATAGACTATAGATATACATATATACATATGTAGATACTATCTATAACCCTGGGGGAATCACATAACCACTTTATGCCTCAGTTTCCTCACATGTGTGACAGGGGAATAATAATAGGACCTACTTCCCAGTGTTGTTAAAAAAAATTAAATTAGATAATATGAATAAAGCATATGCTATATAAGTGCTAGTTCCTGTTGTTATAATAATAATTATCCATTTGCCATCTATCTGCCTAAGAATCTTGATTTGCAAAGATAAGTAGTTATGAATAGTTAAAATTAAATCTTTTTGCTAGATTCCAATAGTATAATATAGCAATTTACCAAACATTCTTTTGGTCCTCTTGATAAACTTCTTGTACCTCCTGGCAGTGCTTACTCCATAAGCTGGGGATCCCCTGACCTAGACCAATACTCATTTTGCAGAGGAGGAAACTATTCCTCAGGGAAATGAAATAACTTGTCCCAGATCCCCTAAGAAGAACTTAGAATTGAACTCAGGTCAGGGGAAGCAGGTAGCTCAGCAAATAGAGCATCAGAACTGGAATTGGGAAGGCCTGGATTTGAATGTTGCCCCAGACCCTTCCTTACTGTGTGACCACAGGCAAGACACTTAACCACCAAATGCCTTAGTTTCCTCATCTGTAAAAATGGGGATAATAATAGGAGATACCTCCTAGGGTTGATGTGAGGGTCAAATAAGATAATATTTTTAAAGCACTTAGGACAGATAGGTGGTACAGTGGACAGAGCCCCAGGTCTAGAGTCAGGAGGACCCGGGTCTCAGACACTTCCTAGCTATGTGACCCTGGGCAAGTCACTTAACCCCAGGTGCTTAGCCTATTTTTGTTCTTCTGTCTTAGAGCTGATACTAAGATAGAAAGTAAGAGTCTTTAAAAAAAAAAAAAAAGAATTGAACCCAAGTTCTCTAGATTCCAAAAAACAGTGTCCTATTTACTTCCTCAACCTGCTCTCTAAACTTTGCATCTCTCACTCCACATATGGCTCTGCTGTGAGTGACTGATGAAGAGTTGCATCATGACATTGGAAGGATGAGATGTCAAACAGTGGATCTAATGTCTCTCAAGATAATCGCACACAAGAGCCAGGACCTCTCTGCATTATCAGGAAAGTCTCGTCAGGCAGGCCAAGAGATTTCCTGTAGGATCTTGGGATAACGGGGTGGGGGACAAGTCTGCCCTCTGAAGAACTTTGGGGGCAGTTCCTAGTTCTGCCCCAAGAAGACAAGAGTCCTGAGTTACTGACTCCTGTCTATTTGGTGAAGCAGGGATTGTCTTTTTCCCCTTTCATTACCATGTGTGCTTGTGTGTGTGTGTGTGTGTGTGTGTTGTGTGTGTGTGTCTGTCTGCCTGTATCTGTGTCTGTGCATGTGTGTGAGTGGGTAAGGGCCAGATGGAGGACAAGTCAAAAGGGTCACTTCTAGAGGCATAAAATGATGGGGAGGGAACTGGCTGGGAAAGTTGGCCTTGTCAGGGTCAGCAAACATCTTGTTCAAACACACTGAGCTTCTTAGTTATCATTCTTGGGGCCGGGCTGTGTTCTCAGGACTTATTCTCTCCCTCTCCCCCCTCCCTCCCTCCCCCTTCTCTTTCTCTCTCCCTCTCTTCCCCCCCCCCCTCTCTCCTACCTCTTTCCCTCTCTCCCCTCTCTCTCCTCCTTCCCTCAGTCCCTCTCTCTGTCCCTCTTCTCCTCTCTCTCCCCCCCTTTCTTTCTCTCCCCTCTCTCCTTTTTTCCTCTCCTATCTCTCCCTCTCCCTTCCTCTTTTTCTCCCCCCCCCCCCCCTTACTTGCTCTGCCTGTCTCTTAGGCTCACTCTCTGGTTTTTAGTGTCTCTGTCTTCTCTATTGTTCTTTTTTCCGTCTCTCCTCTCTCTCCATCTCCATCTCTTCCTCTCCTTTCTTTTCCTTTTCCTCTCCTCTTTCTCTATTCTCTACCCCTTCCCCTTTATCCCTTTCCCCCTCTGTCTCTTTATTCTTTCTCCTATGCTTTTCTTCTATCTTTTTTTTCTCCTCATTCCCACCTATACTCTGTCTTTCCCTCTCTGATTTTCTCCCGCTCTCCTTATCTTTCTCAGCTTTTCTATGGTGCTGGGGATTTCCCGCTCTGGAACACCCAGGCCTATTTCCTGTTTGCCTTTGCCCTCTAGGAAGGACTTGTCTGTTCCAAAATTTGGAGGGAAGGTGGCTCACTTCCTCTGCTTCCGCAGGGGAAGCCCTGGAATGTGTCCCTCAGCTTCCACAGTAGAAGCCAGTGATGACTTCTGATTGGAGGAGGTTTGAGGCTTTTTAGCTTGTGAGGCACACATGCATACCTATAGCTCAAAACTGCTGGTTATTTTTCCTCATCTAGGAAGCTTTCCCTTCCAAAAGGTGGGCTAGGATATATCTCTGCAAAAGAGCAATCTGTGGATGCCCTTGTACCAATGTAGCCTGATTGAGGAGAATGTAAAAGGTAGAGGGGAGCCTGGGGTCCACAGAGAAAGTGCTGGATTCCTAAAGCTTTGGTTACTCATTTCCAAAAGTAAAGTCAAATATGGCTGAAGAATCAGCCCTTCTGAATGAGAGCCCAGATCACATGAGAGACACAAGTTGGAATTCTCCAGAACTTTCCCCAGGGGCAATAATGCATTCTTTAATGATGGGATTTTAAAGATACCAGGAAGGAGACCTCCCTCTCCCAGATATCTTCTTTACCATCCTAGGAGTCTTTTCTCTAGGTCTTGTAATTTTCATTCATTTATTTATTCATTTTAAAAATGCATACAATGTCTATTATGTACAAGAGGAGATAAGGTTCTCAGCACTGGAGTGAGTCCTTGGGCAGGGCTGGAACTAAGGGTGAGTCCTTCAAACATGAATCATCCCTCTATAGTCAGCCTGTCCCTGTGATTTCGCTGACCTCATTTTGACTACCAGACTGGACATGTTGGGGCTGGATCAGTGATGGTGAACCTTTTAGAGACAAGTGCCCAACCTCCCCCCCCCCCCCCCCTTATCCCAGACAGGAGAGGGAAGAAGTACTTCCATTGGACTGCTGGGCAGAAGGACGAGAAATGTCCTCATGCTGAAGTAAAGAGGGATCATCATCTCTTTAGAATCCTTCAGTTCCTTCAGAACTCTGCTCAGGTCTCACCTCCTATGAGAATCCTTTCCTGATACTTCCAGATACTGATACAGTCTTCTTTCTTATACTCTCCATTCTTTGTGTGGTTACTGTACATCTGCAATAAAATGGAACCTCTCTGAAGGCAAGTGCTGGTTTTGTCTTTGTCTTAATATGACCAGGATCTAGGATCTATTTAGCACAGAACTTTAATTAATGCTTTTTGGACTGAATTAGAATGAATTAGGCCATAATTTCCCTGGAACCTATGAGGAGTTGTATCCATTTGTATATGGGGCAAAGAATTATTGTGCTACTGGATTCTCTAGTGATATATGTTATTTTGATATCTTAATTAAATGCTTTTGCTATTGGTTTTGTAGCTCTTCAATGTAAAGACTGAAAAAGAGTGAATGTTGTACTAGTAGTGGCTCACGCTATGGTGTTCAAAACTAGTTATCTAAATCTTTCACCCTAAACCCGGGAATTGTAGCAAGGGCTCTAGAATCAGGGTTTTCTGAATTTTCAGGGATTAGCATTATACATGTCAACTTGGAAAAACACAGAACTACTAATATAGTCAGCAAACCAAGTCTTTAATCAGGAAGTAGATAGGTCCATAATAATCGGTTGCTATCACAGAGCCAAGTGCCAAAAACTACACAGAGTCAAAACTCTGGGGCTCTGGAGACAGTATCTCTGGGAAAATCAACAGGATAGAAGATTCTCCATAGAAACAATAGAACACAGGAATCTTGTAACCTTTTGGGGTACTCAGGGCATTAAACCTACACTGACAGATTGTAAGCAGGCTTGGGAAAGAGACTGTAGCCAGAGGCTGGGGTATCAGGGAGTGGTCTACTTACAATGGATACTAAAAGGATGATTCCTGCACAGGTGGAATAGATCTCAGATATAATGGGAAACTTCTAAGAATAAATGGGACTGCTAACCCCACCTAAGCTGGGATGTCAAGTACTTTATGATCTATTGTTCAGTCTGAAATGAGTGAGTCTGGGACTTCCCTTGGGATGAAGAGGAATTTTATTTCTTTCTTTCTTTCTTTCTTTCTTTCTTTCTTTCTTTCTTTCTTTCTTTCTTCTTTTCTTTCTTTCTTTTCTTTTTCCTTTCTTTCTTTCTTTCTTTCTTTCTTTTCTTTCTTCTTTCTTTCTTTCCTTTCTTTCTTTCTTTCTTCTTTCTCTTTCTTCCTTTCTTCCTTTCTTCCTTTCTTCCTTCTTCCTTTTCTTCCTTTCTTCCTTCCTTCCTTCTTCCTTCCTTCCTTCCTTCCTTCCTTCCTTCCTTCCTTCCTTCTCCTTCCTTCCTTCCTTCCTTCCTTCTTCCTTCCTTCCTTTCTTCTTCCTTCCTTTCTTTCTTCCTTCTTTCTTTCTTTCTTTCTTTCTTTCTTTCTTTCTTTCTTTCTTTCTTTCTTTCTTTCTTTCTTTCTTTCTTTCTTTCTTTCTTTTCTTTCTTTCTTTCTTTCTTTCTTTCTTTCTTTCTTTCTTTCTTTCTTTCTTTCTTTCTTTTCTTTCTTTCTTTCTCTCTTTCTTCTCTCTTTCTTTCTTTTCTTTTTTCTTTCTTTCTTTCTTTCTCTCTTTCTTTCTTTCTTTCTTTCTCTCTTTCTTTCTTTCTCTCTCTCTGTCTCTCCTCTTCTTCCTTTCTTCCTTTCTCTCTTTCTCCCTCTCCCCCTCCCTCCCCCCTCAAAAAAAAAACAACAACCTCAACTCTTATTTTCTGTCCTAGGAACAGAAGGGCAAGGGCTGGGAAATCAAGTAAGAGACTTGCCCAGGGTCACATAGCTAGGAAATATCTGAGACCAGGTTTGAACAAAGATCTTCGTGACAGAGGCATTTTATTGGTAATCTGAATATATTTCTTTATGTTGGATTTCAGTAACTTGTCCAAGAGATATTTGAGGACAAGGACCTTTGCATAAAACACACTTCTCTGCTTTCTGTCCTACTTAAGTCCTGCCCTGGAAGAATTACCCTGAGAAAAGAGAATTCTTAGTATCTGGGAACCACAAACGCTTCTCTCTTCCTTCTTTTTGTCCCTATTTTCCTCCTGCTAGAAGGAGGAATTGATGACTATTTCACTTTCCCCTTCTCCCACCGACTCCCACTTGGTACCTGAGTCTGTGTCACATCCAATCTTCCATCCTCAGTAAAAGGACAACTCCTCCTGGAGTTGAAGAAGAAGAGAGAGCCATGTCCAAATTTCTTGAAAACGAGTCTACAACCTGTCCCCAAAGTGGGTTAGTGCCTTCCATCCTCTTTTTCTTTTTCTTCTTGATTGGACTTCATCTCTGCATTTCATTAGACTTTGTTAGATGTGGTTATTCCTGACCTCACTCCTTCCACTTCCTCCATGTTGTCCAAGCATTTCCTGCCAACACTGCCCTCAGTCCTATGATCACTTCTATTAATGAAAAGATGAATCTCTGACCCCCACCCTGTGTGTGTGTGTGTGTGTGTGTGTGTGTGTGTGTGTATGTGTGTGTGTTCAGATCCTCCATCCAGGGCTTGCTCCCTCAGCTCACATCCTGTAAATGAACTTTTAATTAATACAGCTCCATTCAGCCAAGTCCGAATTTGTGGTTATGGAATGTGTCCTTTCCAATGACATTCAAATGGCTGCTCTATTTATAATGATGACTCAGCCTTTACCTAAAACCCTGCACTGAGATCTTGGCACCGGTGCCAACGTCTCTGAAATGGAAAACAGTGAATTATGACCGTTTCATTTCCATCATATTGCTCATCCTTGACCTCCTCTTGATCCTGTCGCCAAATCACTTAGCAAAATCCAAGGATGACCTCTGCCCTCCGACCTCTGCTACCGGACTCCTCCCCTCCCGCATGTCTCCATTTTCTCCTGCTTATTGAGAACATTGCTATTGCTCCCACGTCCTGCCTTGGCAGAGAGAGCCCCTCTCCAACAACAACCTTGAGACGGAGACTTCCTTGCCGGACTAATGGGAATTTCTCTGCCAGACAATTTTCCTGCTGGCTCTCATTGTTTGCACATGAATGAGCCTTAGTAGGAAATCTCAAGGGGGAGTGGATCCCCAGAAAGGAATGTTCTGAGCCCCTCAAACTTCTGACTCACTTCGGTAGCCTCTGGCCTTACCCATCCCGTCTCTCCACTGCCTATGTTGGATTCAGAGTCCCTTTGGAGCAGGGCCACCTGAGAGTAGAATTATCTATCACCTCCAGCTTCAAAAATCTCCCATAAAAGAGATTCCACAGCTTCCCCCACTCCTCCCAAGCCAGCATTTAACTACTGTCTCCAGCCAGCCAGCATTCATTCATTTACTATTCATTAATCTAACATTCATAGAAAGAATGCTGAAATTAGAATCACAGGACCTGAATCTGGATCCCAGCTTTTGTCGCTTATTAGCTATGAAGCTTTAGGAAAAGTCATTTCATCTTCTTGGTCCTTTGTTCTTCATCTGTTAAATGAAGGTAAGATCATGTGACCTTAGATTTAGAGCTGGAGTAGATAACCTCTAAGGTCCATTCAAGCTCTAACTTTTAAAATACTTACTATGTATAGCCAGACACTCTGTTAGACATTTCAAATATGAAATAAAAATATAAAGTCCCTGACCTTGGGGGCAGCTGGTTGGCTCAGTGGATTGAGAGTCAGGCCTAGAGATGGGAGGTCCTGGGTTCAAATCTGGCCTCAGATACTTCCCAGCTGTGTGACCCTGGACAAGTCACTTAACCCCATTGCTTAGCCCTTACCACTCTTCTGCCTTGGAGCCCATACACAGTATTGACTCCAAGACAGAGGGTAAGTGTTAAAAGAAAAAGATAAAGTCCCTGACCTCAAGGAACTTACATTTGATCAGAAGAGACAATATTGTCAACATGGAATCTAGAAACCCCAAACTTATAGCCTAGTAAGATCTGATGAACCCCAAGTTTTAGGAATAACTTGTACTGGTTCCCTGTTCCTCTGAGAATCCACCCTGAAGGGAATCTCAGGCTAGCAGTTTGAGACTGAATAATGAACCCTGAGGTAAATGACAGTCCCCTTCAGGTAGGGCCAAGCCCAAGCCAAGTGACTCTTCTTGTCTCCAGAAGCCTCTCCCAATGTATCATACCCTCCTTTCGAGGATCAAGGATCGAACTCAGGACCTTCAGCTTAGGTGACTTGCACTGCCTACTGTGCTATGTTAGGGGTAAAATCAGGGGTTGAGACTGAATATATTATATTAGTGGTCACCAGGGATTTAAATTAAATCCCAATGAAATACTCAAGTCATTATGGGATTTTATGGTGGTTTAGTTACAATAGAAGGAAGAAATTAAGAAGAAGGAGAAGAGGGAAAGGGTGGAAGATCTGCTCTGGCCTGACCCAAGTCAAGGGGAGTTCAGAGGCCTCAGCCAAGGGACCTTCTCAGAAGATTAAATCTAGCTTGGCTTCCAGCCTCGAGGCCTCCTCTAAGATGAGGGGCCTTCTCGGAGGATAGTGCCTTCAGAAGGTCAAGGAAAAGGGGAGTCAGCCTTCTCACTCACCAAGTCCGATTCAGGGAAATCGCCTCACCTAGACCACGCTACAGAGCTCCTCCCAGTAAACTCCAATGCCAAGTCTGCCAAAACCGCAAGCATGCCAAACGCGGCCAAAAGCTCCCTATGCTGCTGAGAGCGCACTCACGGGAAGTGACACAAAATATGAAGGCAGTTCTTTACATCACTTCCTGTGTCTCACATGTACCAATGGTGGCTTAAACTTGGCTTAGGACAGCCCAGGGAGTCAGTCAGTTGTTTCTGATTTGTCACTTGCTAGCACATGCCGATCATAGGCCATCCTCCACTACAGTTAATCCTTAAGTGGGGGTGTCTACATTCCTGGTTGCTAGAATTCTAAAGACTAAGCAGGGTGGAGTAAATCTAAAATTCACAGCTAAAGAGTCACTTGACTTGGGCTTGACTCTACCTGAAGGGGACTGTCATTTACCTTAGGGCCCATTATTTGGTCTGAAACTGCCAGCCTGGGATTCCATTCAGGGTGTATTCTCATGGGAACAGGGAACAAGGACAAGCTTTGGGGTCTCCAACTTACATGCTAGTTCTAAAACTTGGGGTTCCTCAGATCTTTCTAGGCTGCAAGTTTGGGGTTTCTAGATTCCATGCTGACAATATACACATAAATATATATGAAATATATTCAGAATGAATACCCAGTAAGT
Organism: Monodelphis domestica; assembly: GCF_027887165.1. NCBI lineage: Eukaryota > Metazoa > Chordata > Mammalia > Didelphimorphia > Didelphidae > Monodelphis > Monodelphis domestica. The sequence continues at coordinate 504,628,955 of NC_077228.1, forward strand.
TTTGGAGGGCGAGGGTACTAGTATTCATTCATCATTCACTAGCCACCCATTCAATATTCATTTTTTTCCATTTGTTACTTCACTTATCTTTTCAAAATTCATTCCTTTTCATTTATTCAATATCCATCCATTCATCAACCATTCACTGGGTATGTGCTATGCACAAGGCACTTTGTTTGCTACATGCTGTAGGGGATATGAGGATAAATAAGGCAGGGAGTGGAGTTTACGGTCTAGAAGAGGAAATACATTAGACTAATAACTCTAATGCAAAGCAGTATTTACAAGTGCAGAGGATTATAAATTTGACAGGAGTTCAAAGGAGGAAAAGATCACTTGTGGCTGGGATGATTCACTAAGTCTTTCCCCTCATTCAACAAATTAACTGTCATACACTGAAAGTCTCTACTTTTTTCTTTTGCCTTGAATTTGATTTTGTAGGACAATTTCATACTTGTATTCCCCTCCCTTTAAATTCATGGCCAGATATTTCCCCATGTAATCAGAAAATCAATAATCAATGCTTTGAGAATGGTTAGATTATTTTGTTAAAAGTTATATGATGTAACAGAGTGATTTGTACTAAGAATATATTCAATATAGCCAGGTGGCTCAGTGGATTGAGAGCCAGACCTGGAGTCAGGAGGACCTGGGTTCAAATCTGACCGTAGACACTTTCTAGCTTTGTGACCCTGAGTATGTGACTTAACTTTTAACTTTCATTGTCTAGCCCTTATCACCTTTCTGCCTTGATTCAGGCATATCTATCTATCTATCTATCTATCTATCTATCTATCTATCTATCTATCTGTATAGAAATAGATATAGATATAAATATAGATAGATAGATAGATATTTATATTTCTCAAGAAGAAGTCTGAGGATGTAATCAGATTAAGAGTGCAATCCCAGGATATTCCAGGATAGTATCTGAGTAATAATCTTCAGTGTGTATATTCTTATTTTAATCATAAGAGTGTTAATGTTAATCCTAAGCATGTGAATCCATTTTATAACTTTCTTGATATCAAATTAATTCACATAAGAAGTTACAAAGACCAGAAAGGTCCTAGAAGGTCCTGGAGAGCAGAGCAGAAGGCTTTGAAGGGTCTTGAGGGAGAAGGGAATTTCTCAGAAATGGGGGAATTGAGGACAAACATGAAACTATGAAAGAGTGTGGTTTTTGCAGCAAAGAAAGTGTGTCTAGTTGCAGGAAAAACCATGATTTAAAAAAATCTACTGGCAAAATTCCATTTCTGTTTGGTGGGGGGTGTTACGGGGTGTGTTGTAACAGAGAACTCTCTCACCTGCATGCAAAGGGCTTCTCAGCCTTTCCTACCCCAGGATTATCAACTACCCCAGAGGACTTCCCAATGGCCAGCTATGAATTATTCCGCAATCCCCTGTTGCCCCCCATCTCTCCCTCCCTGGTTAGGGCAATGCAAAGAAAGAAAACCCAGGGCACTTGCGTCATTATTCTTCAAACGGGAGAGTCAGCAGACCTCTGGCCTCTGTGATTTTCTGGCTCATAATAAAGCTAGATCTTTGCCCAAGAGGGTTTCCTAGTCTCTTTTCTTTCACAGGAAAAAGATCTTTTAGCTAAATCCCCAGCACCAGGACCTAAAATTCTAATTGCTTGCTCAAATCTCAAATCCAGCAGATCAACATTGGGTTATCCAGGTTGGTATCATGGGATCCTGGTGGTTGTTAATTATATGAATGCCTGAATCCTGTTTGCTCTGCAGGATTTTGCCCATTTCCTGCAACATGGTGTCACTGTTTTTAACCCTACCCTCAGTATCTTATTTAGTTGGAATTCTTCAAAAAAATTTTTTTTAATAACCCTTACCTTCCATCTTGGAGTCAATACTGTGTATTGGTTCCAAGGCAGAAGAGCCGTAAGGAGTAGGCAATGTGGGTTAAGTGACTTGCCCAGGGTCACATAGCTGGGAAGTATGAGGCCAGATTTGAACCTAGGACCTTCCTTCTCTAGGCCTGACTCTCAATCCACTGAGCTACCCAGCTTCCCCCATTTAGTTGGAATTCTTGATTGAGTCTAGCCATTCCAGTGTGAAAACATGCAACCATGTCTTTTTTCAACAGTAAACAAAGTCCCACAAGTAGGCATACTTCCAAACTCTTGAAGATGGCAGGATACGTGGAAAAGAATTTATCCCGCCATGGAGCTGGGGATGATATTAGGTCAAACAGACCAAATAAAATACAAATTCACTGAAGGTCCAGGATTTCCTCAATGTGAAGGAACTCCCAATATGGGAATTTCCTCTACCAAAAGCAACAAAGAATGATCTATCTATGATGGTGGAAAGGAATGAGCGTTTATATAGCATCACCTATGTGCCAGGCATTGTGTTATGTGCTTTTTTACAAATATTCTCTCACTTTATAATCACAATAACCCTGTGAGGTAGGGGCTATTATCCTTCCCATTTTATAGTTAAGGAAACTGAGGCAAACTTAGGTTAAGTGTCTTGTTTAGGGTCACATAGCTTAGTAAGTGTTTGAGGTTAAATTCAAACTCAGGCCTTCCTGACTTTCATGTCCAGAGCTCTATCCACTGCCCACTAAGCCACTAGCTGCTTCCAGAAAATTGGAAAAGACACACAAATTTTAGGCAATTTGATCAAAGTCATAGTCAGGAAAGGGTCAAAGGTAAGATTTGAACCCTAGTCTTCCTGCCTCTAAGACCATAACTCTATCCACTCAAAAAGATTTGTGATGTCAATACTGTGGATATGCAGCCACAGGTCTACTTGGCCATCCTGTGCAAGTCTTGTCCACAGTCTATCACAAAATCACTAAAAGGAATTTTGATGGTATCCTGGGCAGACATTGCAAATGGACACTGAAACAGGACTTGAAATAAACAAGAAGGAAAGATCGGATGGGGTTGCTTTTGAGAAGTTGCAAAACTTTTTTAATGACCCCCAAATGCCTCTCGAACCTAATAAGATGAGCAATGAAAGGTAAAACATCCCCCATTAGGTGGATATGACTTTATTATTCCCAATTATAATCTATGAGCAGCTTGAAAGGAAGGAAGAATCTCTGAAAACATTGGTGATGTCCACTAGGGCCTGTCTGTTTTTGCTTCTTGCTCTCACTTACAATCAATATCTAATTAATTGGGAAGTCTTATTGATTCTCTTTTCTCCTCTTTTCCATCGATGCCTTCTCTCCACTTACACCAGAACCACTCTGATTCAAGTTTTCCATCTCTCATAAAGACGATCAAAATAGTCTTCTAATTGGTTTCTCTGCATCTAATATTGCCTCTCTCTAATCCCTACTCTTTACTGGCTGGCTGCCAGAGGTACCTAAAGCAAGATCTGCCCATGGGACTATCCTCTTCAAGAAGCTTCAGTGATGCTTTAATTCCTTGAAGGTGAAATAGAGACTTCTTGGGGCCACTAGGTAGCACAATGGATAGAGTGCCGGACCTGGAGTCAGGAGGACCTGGGTTCAAATCTGAACTCAGACACTTCCCTGGGCAAGTCACTTAACCCTGCTTGCTTAGCCCTTGCCACAATTATGTCTTAGAATTAATACTAAGTCAGAAGGTAAAGGTTAAAAAAAGACAGATTTCTCTGCTTGGCATTTAAAACCCTCTACAGTCTGACTCCAACCTATCTTTTTTTGACTAATTGCACATTACTTCTTGTCACACACTAAATAATAGTCAATGGTCCTAGTTGGGGTTTCCCATATGTAACATTCCACCTTTATTTCCTTCTTCTGGAAAATGAGGGGGTTCTGGAACAAAATGAGATACTTATAGATCATTCAACACTTAAAGAAAGAGCAATCATGTGGAAAGGATCCTCAGAAGACACCCAGTCTTGGTTCAAGTGGATATCCACCCTTTCCTGTCCCCATCTTCATACAGGAAGGCATTTCTGGTCAGAAGGGCGTCTTTATTCTCATAGCAGTGGGGAAGCTATTGGGCATAAGGAGCATAAATTCTTCATTGGCAACATTTTGATGCCGCAGGCAACCAGGAAACCTTGTCAATGTCTCTAGCACTAGTTCCTTGGACCAGTCACAAAAGGAGAGCTCTCTTGACTTTTAGGAAAAAAACCCAAACTAGCCTAGCTTATGTGGGATGGATCTTAATTAAAAACTGCTCCTTACTCTGTTTCTGATACTCTTTCTAACTCTAAAGATACCTATGAGTTATGAACTTCAGGAATTAGAGATGAAAGGGACATTAAAGATCTTTTAGTCCAATACCTTATTTTATCGATGTTGAAATTGAGATCCAGAGAGATTGACTGTAATAGAACCTGGACTAGAATCCCCATCTCTTGGCCTGGAATCTAATGTTTCCCCACCCCCTAAATCAAGTTGTCTCTCCATAATATAAATGTAACCCTGGGTTCAAGCCTGTGTTATTTGCCTAAGACTCTCCTCATTGGTGGAGAGTTTGCATCAGGGACGAAGTTGGTTTGAGAGCTTGGGGTAGGAGAGCTTCTTTCTTCTTCCTTCTGAGAGAACACGTGGTTCTTCTCCCTTTTCTGGGAGAAACCTCCAGAGAAAGAGAGTAAATTTTGGCAGGTAGATATATAGGGGGAAGATGCCTCTCCAACATATTCCAAATTTCTAGCTTGACTCTCTAGAGACAATGAGGCATTCCCATGGGTGAGATCAGGGATTCTCTTTTGGTTGAGCGGAGAAATCTCAATCTTATGCCAATAATACAGGTTTGAACTCAGTGTTATGTAATATGACATTTAGATTATAAGTGCCTTGCAAGCAAGGACTGTCTTTTACCTTTCCTTGTATTTCTAGTGCTTTTCACAGTGTGTGGTATATAATAGGCTATACTTATAAATGTTTATTGACTGTCAGAGTGAATTAACTGGCTTCCAATGGGAGCTGTCCAGCAGTTGAATTGTCTCTTGGAAGGTGATAAGTTCCCTGTCAATGGAAGTCTTTAAGCAAATACTGGATGACTACCTATCAGAGAAAGTGTCTGGTGAAAGGTTTCCTGCACTGGATGGATAAAATAACCTCTGGGATTCCTTCTAATTTGGACATTAGTTGATACTACCCAAAGGGGAAAGGAGATAGGAAGAAGTTAAGAGGAGAGGAGAAAAGAATAATTTTATGTCCTTGAGAATCTAGAATACGAATGCTTCTTGCAACCCAGTTCCCAAGTCACTGCCTAAAATCGATCAATCTGCAAGCATTTGTTAAGCACCTACTATGTGTCAGTTGCTAGGATTTCAAAGATGAAACCGAAGTGTTCCTTGTTCTGAAGGACCTAAATGTTAGCATGGTTGCATTTGGAATGCCAATATCCTTTGGTCAAGATGGCTATACTGTATTTGGCTCAACTAGCTTTATCCCAGATTATTTTTTTTACAAAGTCAACATTCTTTCTTTCCCCTCTTTTAAAACTCTCAAAGGTTCACATGCTCCATGCAGGCTTCTTAGTTTGCCTGAATTGCTTGGACTTCTTTCCCACCTCATTGCCCAGAATATAATAACCCACCCTGACTCCCAGCCAGGAGTGATGGGCCCAGGAATTTTAACATTGCTCAGCAACCCTAGTATAGCTGCCAGTCCATCTGTTTCCAATCTCTTTATTGCTTCACATTCTTTCTGAATCTCTCTCTCTCTCTCTCTCTCTCTCTCTCTCTCTCTCTCTCTCTCTCTCTCTCTCTCTTTCACACACACAGATGAGAGAGAGAGGAAGAAAGAAGGGAGAGAAAAGAGGAGATAAAAGAGAAAGGAAAAAGGAGAGGAGAGAGAAGAGATGAGAAAAATAAGAGGGGAGAGAGAAAAGAAAAAGCAGGAAAGAGTTAGAGATAGAAAACAAAAGAAAAGAGAAAGAAGAGGGAAAAGTAGATGAAAGGGAGAGTAGGAGAGAGAGAAAACAGAGCAAGTAAGAGAGAAATGTATTAGCCAACTCTTTAATTGCTTAATGAATTTTGTCACTTTCCAAATGAGCATGGTCTTGCCCAACATCCTCCCTCCCCTGAAGGTTTATGTGTGCCCTTGAATTTTATTTATCTGTTGTCTTGGGAGAAAAGCAATAGCAACCCTCCCCTCCAAGAAAAGCCAGTCATATCCCTCCCTTTCCCAACCCTGCTTCTTCAATATTGGCATGAAGGAAGAACACATAGGCTGTCAACATTCAGGGAGAGGTGGTTCCAGTTCCCACATCAAGCGCCAAGTAAGAGGAAGAGAAGGAAAAAAGGTATAGGTCTTTTGGCCTCTTGTTTTCCAAAGTTAACCAGCATCCCATGTTTCCTGGTCATTTGTCTGTCACACATTTACCCACCTCTGATGAGATTATCTGGGGTAAAAAGGTGTGTTTAGGGGGCAGCTGGGTGGCTCAGTGGATTGAGAGCCAGGCCTAGAGATGGGAGGTCCTAGGTTCAAATCTGACCTCAGACACTTCCCAGCTGTGTGACTCTGGGCAAGTCACTTGACCCCCATTGCCTAGCCCTTACCACTCTTCTGCCTTGGAGCCAATACACAGTATTGACTCCAAGACAGAAGGTAAGGGTTTAAAAAAAAAAGATGTGTTTAGTGCTCTGGCATTCCAACAGATATGTGTTCTCATTGTTATAGGCATCTCCCTCTCATGATATAGATCATTGCCCATTCACGTCAGCCTATCTTGGGATGGGCTGAGTTTATATTTTCACCTCTTTGTCATATACTTCTTTAATAACTTTCCTTTGGTTCATCATATCACAGATCTAGAGCTATAATTGGAAAGGAACCTCCAAGGCCATCCAGTCCAACACCTCACTTTATGGTGAAAGACTCTGAGGTCCAAGCAAATTTAATAACTTGCGCAAGGTGATGAAGGTATTAAACTTCAGAGGCAGAATCTGAACCCAAGTCTTCCACCTCCAGAGTCAGCATTCTTTCCTCTGTACCAGGCTTCCATGTGGTCTTGTAATGTGTTATAGGTAGCTTATACCCACCATGTGCCTCTCTACTGCCCTCTGAGTGATGCTATACTTCATTCCTTTGGAGACTGCATTATTCTAAGACTCCTAGTTGTACGACATCATAAGGAGGTTTTTGGTGTAAAATGCATGGGCCATTGTTTCAGGGAGAAGTTGGTATCTTTAATAGCTACACAGTTTCCCAAAGGCACGCCAGTCTGCTCTCCTCTTCCTTTTTGGAGAGATGATGCTCCCAAAAGAAGCTGCCAATGGGCACAACTCAACTTCCATCCCCCAGGGCACACAGTTCTGTTTCTGAAATGCCAACCCTCCATCACCAGACCTGGATGTGGGGCTAATTCCCCTTTGACTGTTTCTTAATGGGCCCATGATGGTACTTCTCACCCAGTGAAATGCCTTCTTTGCTTCTCACAGCCAAAGGCATTTACTATAAAATCAATGGAAAAAAGTGGGGAAAAAATCCCTGAGCCTACAAAAGATTTTACAGGCCCAAAGCACTTGTTAGCAGGGCTTAAAGCAAAGGAAGAGGAAAAAGCTGGTTTAAGGATCATTTCATTTGGAGGCAAAAAGGAAATGAGATAGTTTCTTCACAAATCTGGGCTAAATCCAGGCTCTTCAACTTTCCACTCACAGCCCTCCACAATCTGATCCTATCTCACCTATTGGACCTGATCTACTAGTCCCTTATGGGAACCTCCTGGCCCCACTGGACCCCCATTCCAACTCAGGATCAAGAAACTATCAGGATAGTTTCTTTGTTTCCTCCTCTAAACTCTGCACTCATTCCCACCTGGCTCATGTCTTACCTTTGCCTAGAATATTGGATTTGAGAGTTCCAGTTCTGTTTCTAGTTGTGGGACTTTGGGGAAGTCACCCTCTCTCAGGACCTCAGTTTCCTCCTCTGAAAAATGAAGGAATTAAAATAGATGGTCTCTAAGGGCACGTAGAGCTCAAAACTCTGATCTACAATCCTATTTCTATTGATTTTACAAGGTCAACTTCTTTGATGACTTCCCTGATGACTCCTCTCCCTGAATTCCTGGGTCATTCATTGGCTGGGCCATGTAATTTAGTCCTAAAGGGCTAAATAAATTATTCATGGTGCAGTTCAAAGAACACGGGTTTTGGAGTCATATAACCTTGGTTCAAATCCTGGTCCTGATACTACCTGTATGAGGTTGAGCAAACCATCTCCTCAGACCTAGTCTTCCCTGTAAAAAGGGAAAAGCTCTGAGGTCCCTTCTAGTTGGGGGCTTTTCTCAAGTTCTCTTTCTCTCTCTGTCTCTGTCTGTCTGTCTGTCTGTCTGTCTCTCTGAAATCCTTATCTTCTCTCTTACAAGTGATACTAAGTATTGGTTACAAGACAAAAGGGGAATAAGGGCTAGGCAATGAGGGTTAAGTGACTTGTCCAAGGGCACACAACCAGGAAGTGTCTGAGGTTAGATTTGAACTCAGGACCTCCCATCTCCAGGCCTGATTCTCTATCCAATGAGCCACTTAGATGCCCTCCTTAGCCCATGTTTTTTAAAAGTGTAATGACCTCTCTGATCCTATTTCCTACTCTCAACCAGACTGCCCTAAACATGCTGGATTGAGTGTAAAGTAGTGGGAATAAAGATGAATAAGACAACCAAGGAGCAAATAGTCTAATTGGTACAATGATGATGGTCCTTCATTTTTGAAAAGGACCAATGACACCATGGGGTTATGTCTTGACTTGTGCATATATTGGATTCAAGTGAGGAAGAGTTGCACAGTTGGTACAATAAATATAGAACAGATTAGAATATGATAAGAACATATTCAAAAGTCAAAGGAATTTGTAATTTTATCAACGAAGGTATTCCCTTCGACAGCAGAGATTGCAGTGTTTACCCTGTTCATCTGTTGTGGCATTTGGTCATGGTTTCCCATATGTACATCATAGGAGAGATACCCAGGGTGCTAGGAGCATCCTAGGTTTTTTTGACATCCAGAAGATATCTGTGAAGAATTTGGTAAAAAATATTTTTAGTTCCTCCCTCTCAAAGTGTAACAAGTTCCTTTGGAAAATCATATGGAGAAGGATACAAAGTAATACAAAGCGAAGAGAGCAGAACCAGGAGAACATTGTATATGATAACAGTAATAATGTACAATGACGATCCATGAATGACTATTATCAGCAATGCAAGGGTACAAGACTCATGATAAAAAAAGCTATCCATTACCATAGAGGGGATTGAGGGAGTGTGGCTCAAAATATATCATTCTTCACTTTATTTCCTTCACAAGTTTTTTTTTCTTTTCTTTTTTTTTAAACCCTTACCTTCCATCTTGGAATCAACACTGTGTATCAGCTCCAAGGCAGAAGAGTGGTAAGGGCTAGGCAATGGGGGTCAAGTGACTTGCCCAGGGTCACACAGCTGGGAAGTATCTGAGGCCAGATTTGAACTCAGGACCTCCCATCTCTGGGCTTGGCTCTCAATCCACTGAGCTACCCAGTTGCTCCTTGAGTTTTTTTCTTGTAAGCAATATGTGTCTGCTTTCATAACATGACAAACATGGCAACATGTATTACATGATAACACATGTATAACCTATATCAGATTATCTGCTGTCTCAGGGAGGGGAAAAAGAAGGGAGAGAGCACGGATCACAAAATGTCAGAAAACAATTATTAAAAACTGTATCTACATGTAATTGGAAACATATAATTAAAATTCATCTGGAGAAGGGTGGTGGAAAATTATGAGTAGTATTGCCATGGCAAAGAATGATAGGAAAGGGGCAGTTTGAATTAAGCTTGGTGAGAGACCCAACAAAGCAAAGTCATCCCAAAGACATTCAAGAATGAAATTAGAAGGACAAAAGACAAAAAGATGGAAAAGATCTACATTTAAAAAAACACTTTTTATTATCAAGGACAGTGGAGTCCCACATTTAGACTTATATCACAGTCATGGATATGTGCAAATAACATTGAAGCAAATAAAAATTGGAGAATTGATAAGCTTGGGCTAAGTTTATACATACTAAGTCTGTGCTGGAGGAGGTACCATTTTTTTAAAACCCTCACCTTCCATCTTGGAATCAATACTGTGTACTGGTTCCAAGGCAGAAGATGGTAAGGGCTAGGCAATGGGGTTCAAGTGACTTGTCTAGGGTCACACAGCTGGGAAGTGTCTGAGACCAGATTTGAACCTAGGACCTCCCATCTCTAGGCCTGGCTTTCAATCCACTGAGCTACCCAGTTGCCCCCTGTGAATCTTAAAAATTCTCACACCCTACTTCAGAACACTTGGTTAAGACCATTCCCCATTTTAAACAATGAAGGGACTTAGTCAGGAATGTGAGAACTCTACTCCATCCATACTTAAGCATACTTTAGGGGAAGATAAAGTTGTAAACTCTTTTCTGAACAATGAAAAAGTATTTAACTCATACAGTGAAGCAAAAGCCTTAAGCTAAGTCTATTTTTAGGAAGGTGCTAAGTACCTATGAAGGTCAGGCAACTTGCAAAATTGCAAAGGGGAAAAGAGGTGTGAATTACTCAAAAGTTTAGTCTACTTAGGTGTGAATTAAGAATGGTCTGTCCTTTGGAAAACGTCTACTATGATTGGTAGATGTGAGAACTTAGGGGAGGTGACATAGGAGAAAGTTCTCTTTAAAAGTAGGTCAGAAAAGGCCTCTGGAGATTCAGTTTGCCAAAGCTGAATCGGAGCTCGGACTAGTTGGAGTAGCTGGGTCTCTCTGAACACTAGAATCTTGCTTGGGACAGATCTTGTGGTGAGTGATTAAAGACTGACTGATCTCTCTCTTAGGGCTTGGGCCTGGACTGACCAAGCCCTTTTCTCATTGTTTTCCTCTTACTCTCTCTCTTTCATTAATTCATTATTTGTATTAATTAAAATCTCATAAAACCCAGCTGACTTGGGTATATTTAATATTTAAGGCAACCACTCTTTTATCTATAACAGTTTATGACAATCCACTCTTTTAATTATAACACCCCTAGATGAAAACTTTTGAGCAGCGGCATGAAATGTTCAAATTTGTGATTTAGGAGATTTATTTTGGCAACTCATGGAGGACAAATTGGAAAGGAGACAGGCTAGAAACAAGGAGATCAATTAAAAAGCTATATAATAACCAGACAAAACATGAAAAGAACTGAATGAACTATGCTAGAAATTGTGTGAATGGGGATAGAATCAACAAGACTTGTCAGCTGGATATTTGGGTTTAATTAATTAACCAACAAGCATTTATTAATGTTTTATTATATACTAGACACTAGAGAAACAAACAAAGGGGACTAATTGGTCTTTGGCCAATTGATTCATCACCTCAATTGATATCAATACAGAAAGAATAAAACAAATAGCAAAGGAAATGAGATATTTATATATTAACAAGATACTAGATTAAATATAAAGGAGTACTCCAGCATCTCCTAAAGGATATGAAACCATTTTTTCCTAATTGAATTAGAAGGGACATTGGGGCTTGACTGCTTAAAAATGACCACACTCTTAGAGGTCTTTAAATAGTTCAATCTATGTCTTCAGAATTAGAAGGGATTAAGAGAGTCTGGTCTGGGAGCCCCTTTGTAGAATGTGATCACTGTACAGTACTACTACCAGGAAGGAACAGGAAGCAGGGAAGACAAGCTTGGTCTTGGTCCTTTGTCTCTTACATGCATTCTTCAATATCATTGTAGTCCAAGTTTGTGCTAAGTCTTCCCACAATTGCTGTGTATTACTATGAAGATACTTTCCAGGTTTCCAGGGGTAGAAGAAGGAGCATGTTTTGTAGTTACTATTCTTACTAGTTTATCCCAGTAGGTGCCTTTACTTGGAGGTATTTGTGGCTATTGGTCAACTATTAAAGTTAAGTTCCCTGGTGGGAGTTCATAAGCTATAGTTTTGGTAGTACAGACCCAGAAGAGTAGGGTGACCTAGAACTTGTGAGAACCTATTCCCCCACCTACACCCCTAGAGATCCAACTTTAAGGACTGACTTGGGAAAAGTGGTCCAGAAAGAGCTACCTCCAAACAAAAGCCAATTCTTGACATCATATTCTTTTAGGGAGTCATCACCTCGTCACACATAAGTATATAGAGAATATATACAAAATAAAGATAGAGTAATTTTGGTGGGGTTCTAAAAACTAGGAGAACAAGGATGGGTCTCTTTAATAAAATAGTATTTGGCTTGACCATTAAAGAGAGCCAGGAATCCAAAGAAGGAAAGGTTAGGAGCTAGAGTATTCCAGGCACAGAAAGAAGAATATGCAAAGACATGCAAGTGGGAAGAGTAAGTCAATTTGCCTGGAGACAGTATTTTGGGAATAATGTATATTCAGACTGGAGATATAGACAGAATCTAGACTGCAAAGGATTTAGAAAAAAAATGCCTACCTTCCATCTTATAATCAGTACTTGTATTGGTTTCAAGGAAAAAGAGCAGTAAGGTCGAGGCAGTGGGGGAGTTAAGTGACTTGCCCAGGGCCACACAGCTGGAAGTATATGAATCCAGATTCGGATCCAGGACTTCTTATCTTTGGGACTGGCTCTAAATCCACTGAGCCACTGAGATGCCCCCTTATGAAGGATTTTTAAATAGCACATGAGAGGAATTTGTATTTTATTTTGTGGACATAGGGAGTCTTTGAAGGCTCTTGAGCAGTGATGTGGTCCATCCTGTGCTTTAGGTATATTATTTTGGCAACTATGTGAAGGATGGATTATCCAGGGGGAAGACTAGATTCAGGGTGACTAAAGTAGGATGTCATTTCAATAGTTCATAAAGTTGGTGATGTTGTAAATAGGGTGGCAGGGCTTGATTTGAGAGATGTTGTAGATGTGGAATCTACAAGATTGGGCAATTGATTGAATATGGGGTAGGGTGGGGTGAAGAGTCAAGGCTGACACCAATATTGCCAGCCTAGATGATGAGAAAATTATGGTAACCTTGGCAAAAATAAGGACCATATGAGGAGCAGTAGGGAAGCAACCTGCCAGCTCTAAATATATGATCCCATGATCTTGGAGACAATATACAATGTAGTTTAGAAGAAAGAACTCAGTGAAGACTCCTCTCTGGAGTTAGAAGAGCTGGGTTCAAATTCTACCCCCGATGCATATTCCCTGTGACTATGGACAAACTACTTGATCAAACTGAGCCTCAGTTTTTCCCTCTGCAAGGTGAGTGGGTTGTCTGCTGAGGCTGACGAATCCCCATCTATGATCTTATATTCTCTTGCAGCTCTTAGCTTCTGGGACTTCATTCCTTCCTGCTAGAGACCTTCTGGCTTTATCTGAAGATGCATACCAGTGAGCTCTCTAGCCTAGAGGGAGGGCCCCATCAGCTCAGATCATAAAATACACAACCCAGTTCAAAAAAGAGCATTACAGGCTCAGCTCCCAGTTCCCCCCGCTGGCAGCGGGAGCAGAGTTGGCCAAGATACTGTGTTTGAACATTTCACAGGCTAATTCTGTGCTCCCAGCCATCTCTGCTTCTGCTTTGCTCAGTTGATAGACACATTTAATGGAAAGTAGTTCAGTAGAAAATAAGGGGAAAGGCAGTCGACCCAGAGTTATTGAGCCCTGTGAGGAAACCTCAATGATATGAAGTAGAGGAGTGGTTTAATGGCATTCAAGTTGTGTTTTTAAAAGGGGAAAGCATCCAAGCATTTATTGACCAAGTCCCAGAGTTTGGCAACTTGCCTTTTTCTTTTCCCCTGATACAAATTGTTTCAGAGGTCATAGATTTCGAGGTTGCCTTACCGCTAGAGAGCCTAGAGTCCAACCCCTCATTGTATAGAGGAGGAAACAGACCCAGAGAGGGGAAGGGATGGGATTCAAACTCATAACTGCTGATTCCAAATTCAATTCACTTTCCACTCCACTAAAATTTTTATTTCTTAAAGGGGCCGGGCCTCCTGAATATTTCAAAAGGGTGTGCAGATACTCTGAGTTTGGTGGGTAAAGCCAACATCTGTCTGGATGTCAGCCCAAACTGGAAGCCACAAGCCAAATTTGGAGCCTGCTTAGTTATTTCAAGGGTCAGCACCTACGAGGCCAATTTGGGGAAGGATCTGGAGTCAGGATTAAAGGCCAAGTGAAAAGTCGGGCCAGAAATAGGCTAGGAATGGACTTTAGACTAAGAGAATACAAACACTTTCAGAAACTATCCAGATAAGAAGGTTTACAAAATTATGTGTATAATGATTAGCTCCAAGATGGAGAGTGTCAAGTTTCTGGAGAGGTTTTAAATATCCTTTCTCCTGTGGACAGACATGGATTTGTAAGTGGGTGCTTCTCTCCAAAGCAAGGTAAGAAAAGATAGCTGTGGATGATTTGAGTAGAGGTCTTAGTACCTAAGGGAGTCTTCCCTGTTCTCTTCTTAGAACGCTATTCCTTCTACTTAAACTCATCTCAAACCCTGACCTGGAAGACAAAACCAGGAAGGGATAGAGGTGAGGACTCTTTGGATCACCCGTTATGTGAAACAACTAGGGTGATTCTCTTCAGGGTTCAACCACAGCTGACTTTGCATTAATCGATCAACAAGTGAGCATTTCTGAAATGTCTCCTCTGTGCTAGGAACCGTACCAGATGCTGGGAATGAAAAGATACAAATGAAACAATCCCTGCCCTCAATGGACTTATATTATCTTGGAGGGACTAACATGTGTCCATACAAGTATGGACAACATATGTGCATAGTATACTAAGTAATTTGACTGGATGCCAACAACTGGAAGATTGCAGTGGTCAGGGAAAATTTATGTATGTGTGGCCATTTGAGCTAAGCTTTGAAGGAAGCTAGAGATTGTAAGAGATGGAAGTGAAGAAGGCATGGCAGGCAGTCTGCAGAGGAGAATGAGATGGGAGAAGGAATAATCTCTGCAAGGTAGAGCAAGCGGGCATGAAGGGCATGAAGAGGAATATTTTGCTGGGCAGCTAGACTGCTCAGTAGATAGAGTACCAGACCTGGAGACAGGAGGTCCTGGGTTCATATCTGCCTTCAGATACTTCCTCATTATGTGACCCTGGGTAAGTCATTTAACCCCTATTGCCTAGCTCTTACCACACTTCTGCCTTGGAATCAATATTCAGTATCTATTCTAAAACACAAGGTAAGGGTTTTAAGAAAAAGAGGAATATTATGTAATCAGTCTGAAAAGAGACTATGAAAGACTTTGAATCTATGTCAAACAAAGGGATTTTTTATTTCATCCTAGAAAGAAACAGAGAGCTACTGGAGTAGCAGAATGAAATGGTTGGATTTGTGCTTTAGGAATACATTCTGACATAGCTATAGGGGGGATGGATTAAGACTAGATGCAAGAAGATTGATTAAAAACCTATTGTAATAATCCAGGCAAGAGGATAAAAGGGCCAGAGGAGGAGGAGCAAGAGGAGGATGAAGAAAAGGAAGGGGAGGAGGAGGAAGAGATAGGAGAGGAGGAAAAGGAGGAAGAAGAGGAAAGATGAGGGAAAGGAGGAGAAGGAAAAAGAGGAAGAGGAAGAGGAGACTGGGGAGGAGGAGGAGGAAGAAAAGGAAGGGGAGGATGAGGAAGAGATAGAAGAGGAGGAAAAGGAGGAAGAGGAGGAAAGAAGAGGAGGAAGAAAAGAAGGGGAAGAGGAAGAGATAGAAGAGGAGGAAGGGGAGGAAAGAAGAGGGAAAGGAGGAAAAGAAGGAAGAGGAGGAGGAGGCTGGAGAGGAGGAGGTGGAGGAAAAGAGCAATCAGCCAGAGAAAATAATGGGAAGGAGGAAGAAAGAGTAAAAGCAGAAGAGTTGGTCTTTTTGAGTAGGGCCATCAATTCAGTGAAGAAAGGCAAAAGTTTACGTGGAATTCCTTAAGAGATGATGATGACAAACACTCACTGATTTTGTCATTTCCTCTTGACACACATTCTCTCAGTTAATTCTCTCAAGCACCCAGTGTGTCAGGTGCCGCAGGTTTTATTATGCACATTTTTACAGAGGAGGAAGCTCAGAGGGGTCACACAGATGGAAAGCACCCAGTTGGGAGTCTTCTGACCTCAGAGGCATCTGCTCTAAGTAAACTCCTTGAGACAGAGCCCTAGAGAGGGACTGGACCTGAAGTTCCAATGGGTATAGAAAACTTTCAGGTGAGAAAACTCCCTCCACTAAAGCTGGTTGGTACCTCCTTAGTTCCTTATAGCGTTAGATAGCGCCTGGGACATGGAATGGTTAAGCAACTTGCCTAGGGTCACCCAGGAAGGATGTGTCAGAGGCAGGACTTTAAATGAAGGTCTTCTTGGGCTGAGAATTTCTCTCTGTACACTGTGTTGAGGCAGGGACTCAGTAACTAAGCACTCTATCTTGCACATAGTAGGCACTTTGGAATATAAGTTCTTTGAGGGCTGGGACCATCTCTCACTCAGCTTTGTATTTCCAGTACAACACAGTAAATCACTGTGTACTTACATGGCACATAAATCTTTGTAGAATGGGCAGGTAGGTGGTGCAATGGATAGAGTCCTGAGCCCAGAGGCAGGAAGCCATGAGTTCAAATTTGACTGCAGGCACTTCCTAGCTAGATGACCCTGGGCAAGTCACTTAATTCTCTTTGCCTCAGTTTCCTCGCCTGTCAAATGAGCTAGAGAAGGAAATGGCAAATGACTCCAGTGTCTTTACTAAGAAAACCCTAACCCCAAATAGGGCCACAGAGAGTCTGATGCAATGGATTGACAAAAGAGTGTTGAATTGAATAAAACAGTAATTCTGTGTTGTTTCTGTTTTCCTAAGGATTCCACATGGGTAGCCTCACATCCTGGGAACTTATCTATTTTGGGCAGGGGCAAAGAAGCTGGGAAAGTTTGTTTTCAGCCTGTGTGGGCTATTTCCTCAGGTAAATGGGGTTCTTTTTTTTCTCCTTCTATCAAAAATCTCTGTTTGTGAAAGGATTCACAACTCATTTATATTTAGGTAAGTTTATTTTATTTTTAATGTCTTTATTTTAATAACAAATTTCCACATAAATTTTCCAAAGTTAAATGATCCATGTTGTCTTCTTCCCTTCTTCCCTCCCCCTTCCCAGAGTTGGCAAGTAATTCAGTCTGGCTTATACATTAGATAATAGCTTAAAGCATTCATTCTTCCTAAAACAGTAACAGAAACAATCCAAGGGATGCAGCTAATATTGGAGAATTTCAGGCTTCTGCCAGCAGGTGAGGAGATACGTTTGCATAGACCAGGTGCCCCCAAATGATGGTTTTTGAATTGAATATTGGTGGGGGAAGGAGATCTCTTGTTCTCTGTTAAGTCTTATAGAGAAGGTTAGGTCAACTCTACAGAAAGGAAATGGAAAAAGTAAGAGTACTTTGGAGAGGGGTAGCTATGTGGCTCAGGGGATTGAGAGCCAGGTCTAGAGACAGGAGATCCTGGGTTGAAATCTGAACTCAGATACTGCCTAGTTGTGTGACCTTGGGCAAGTCACTTAACCCCTATTGCCTAGACCGTAGCATCTTGGAACCAATACACAGTATTGATACTAAAATGGAAAGTAAGGGTTAAAACTTTAAAAGGGCACATGGGGGACTAGAGTTGGAAGGCAGAACAAGGGAAAGAGCACTTGGTCTACTCCATCCTCTATACAGCTGCCAAATGAGAAGCCTCCTAACACATAGATCCAGGCATGCCATTGTCCTGCTCAGAAATCTCCAGTGGTTCCTTATCATCCTCCAGGATAAAATACAAAACTCTTCAGCTTGGCATTTAAAGCCTTCCTCAAGTTGTTTCCCAACTATTTTTACAGACTTATTTCATGTTACTCAACTTCAGACACTCGACATTCCAACCAAACAAGCTTATTCATTATTCTTGAACTTAGAATTCCATTTCCCACCTATGTTCCTTTGCACATGCGACACCCCATGCCTAGTGGGCCACTTTGTTCTCACCTCTATCTCTTTGTCTCTAACGCCCTTCAAGTCTCACCTTAGAAGGTGCCACCTCCTCTCTGAAGCCCTTCCTGATTTCCCTCAGTTGTTAATGCTCCTTAAATTAGCTAGTATTCAAGTCTTTGTACATGCTCTATCACCCTACATGAAAGTAACTTCTCTGAGGTTGGTGATTATTTTGTCCCAGTGTCCAGCACAGTGCCTGATAACATAGAAGGATCTTAACAGGTGTTTGTTTAATTGAAGGCTTTATACTTATAGACTATGGTTGTGGGTAGCTTCTCTGTGACTCAGCCACCTTCTCTATAAAATGTGAAGATCAGATATTCTAGAAGGTGTTTTCCAACAAGATAAAGT
This sequence comes from Monodelphis domestica, assembly GCF_027887165.1. Lineage (NCBI taxonomy): Eukaryota > Metazoa > Chordata > Mammalia > Didelphimorphia > Didelphidae > Monodelphis > Monodelphis domestica. The sequence goes on from NC_077228.1 coordinate 504,647,178, forward strand.
AGGACCCACATTATGATTCTGCCACTGGGTGACCGAGATCTTGTCATTCTCTTATCTTTACAACATCTTAAAAAAACAAAACTCTGAGGGGGCAGCTGGATGGCTCAGTGGATTGAGAGCCAGGCCTAGAGATGGGAGATTCAAATCTGGTTTCAGACACTTTCTAGCTGTGTGACCCTGGTCAAGTCACTTGACCCCCATTGCCTAGCCCTTACCACTCTTCTGCCTTAGAACCAATAAACAGTATTGATTCTAAGACGGAAGGTAAGGGTTAAAAAAAACAAAACCCTTACCTTCCTTCTTAGGATCAATACCAAGTGTTGGTTCCAAGATGGAAGACAATTAAAGGTCAGACAATTGGGGTTCAGTGACCTGCCCAGGGTAACACAGCTAGAAAGTGTCTGAGGTCATATTTGAACCCAGGACCTCCCCTTTCTTGGCTCAGCTCTCCATCCAATGAGCCACCTAGCTACCCTATTCACAACCATGCAGTCATTCTAGTTTAGGCTCTCATCACTTCTCACTTGGACTACCATAATACTAGACTGTCTCTAGTCTCTCCTCTCTCTTGTTCACCTTCTACACAGATGCCAAAATGAGATTCCAACATGGTATTCCCCTGCTCAAGAAGCCCCAGTGGCTCCCCAATGTCTTAAAAATAAAATACAAACTCCTTTGTTTGGTCCTGATGACTCATTCCGCTTTGGCTTAAGCTAGGCTAGCTTACACATTATTTCCCTTCTTTTTCTCCATATTCTGGTCCAGCGGGACTATTTGCTGCTCTTCATACATCCCATCCCATCTTTGGCCTCTCTGGCTTTTCCAACAGGCTGTCCACTCCTTCTGGAATCGTTTCCATTTTCCACTCCACCCTTTGGGTCTCCTACCTCCCTTTAGAGCTCAGATCAATACCACCTTCTAAAAGAAGCCTCTCCTGATTTCTCCAGTTGTAATCCTCTCCTCAACACAATGAAACTACATGGTATTTACGTGTGTCTATGAACAATATACATATGGACATAGATATCTATGCGGATGTATGTATATATATATATATGTACTTATCCATTTAACGTGTATTTCTTTACCTGTCTACATCTTGTGTCCTCTAGTACAATGTAATCTCTTTGAGGCAGGAACTGTATCTGCCTTGGTCTCCCCAGCATTGAGCAGAATAGGCATTTAATAAATGTTCATTAAATTGAATTTATAGCAGACAAACCATTCGCTTCTCATCATCCCATCCAATGAGATAACGTATGTAAAACGTGTTGTTATCATAAAGTTCTTTTTAAAGAGGTCGTGGTTCTCATTAATTCTCTCAGTTCTCTTCTTTGAGAGCTATAACTTGCCAAAACTATATCTGGGACACAGGCATGATGGCAGCCACTGAAGGGGAGGAGGTTATCATATTCTCACTTCATCCATGTTAGAACCCTGAGACAAGACCCCGTTTGCCCCATGCTAGTTCCAGTTTTATCACCTCTGTAAAATGAGGTAGTTGGACTAGTTAGCCTCTAAAATACCCAGACACAGGTACATAAAGGTACGTGCTGCCTATGTGTGGAGGGGGGATTCTCAAGACTAGACAAACTTTAATGCCCTGCCCTTGAGCTCACCTTGCTGGACACAGGCTCAAGTTATTTTAGATTTTTTGCTGAGGGCTTCATTTTAAAAAATCTATATGATAAATGATCTCAAGGATCAAAAACCAACCATTTTTGGTCAGGGAAGGGGGCAGGCCACCACCAACTTGCATATAAACATTTTAATTCTGAAATCCAACACCGGTAGTTAGTGGAAGATCATTTCAGAAATAGAAATAGATGGAGATGAGTTTGGTTTCCAAAGTATTTTATGTCCCTAAGTTCCCAGGATTCTGAGGTCCTTCCCCAAGTGTCTCTGTTTTTCCATTCCCATTTCTCCTTTCCTTAGTAATGGAGAAAATGATTTTGGTTGTTCAGGTGTCCAAGAGGGCAGAAATGGCAAGGAAGAATAATAGGACCATGCATTTAGAGCTAAAAAGAAGTTTTGAGATTATCTAATTGAATCCCCTCATTTGACAGATGAGGAAACTGAGGCCCAAGGAGGATGAGAGACTTGTTCAAAGTCACAAGGGTAATAAAAAGCAGAGCTGGAATTCAGAGCCATGTTCTCTGTCTCAATATCCAGTATTCTCTTCAATCCCTATTCAGAGTTAACAATTCAAGCAATTGGATCATTCAGATAACACAGCCAGTTTAAATGAGCCCACTGATGGGGTCTGAAGGTGATTAGATTTGCAGCATCAAAGTCCCCATAGGAAGGACTTAAGAATCTGTGGCTCCAGCTCTGCTTAGGAACAACCTAAGACAGCTGGTCCAAATGGCCTGATTGCTGTTCTTTGTATAAAGCATTTCAGCTATAGCCTCTGTGCCCCTTTCAACAGGCTGGCCGACATGTCTGGGATGCTCTCCATCCTCTACTCTACCTTGTGGGACTCTTGCCTCCCTTCCAAGCTCAGTTCAATACTGCCTCCTAAAAGAGGCTTCTCTTTATTTCTCCAGGCTGTTGAAAGGCCTCCCTTCCTACCAGAGGAGAGGACTGTTCCTCAGAAGGACCAATACTAGTTGTGGAATACAGATAATAAAGCATATCTCCTTCCTATGACCCTTCTCTCCAACTTGGACCTCACTTCTGCTCTCCATAGGCTCTGAGAAGTGAACTTTTTATTTTACCTGATTGGGAACTGGGCCTCCATGTCACATCTTACATTCTCCTTACTATTCCCTTCCCACCATTGCCTATTTATCTACCTGTCTATATCTATCTTCCTATCTCTCGCTCTGAATGTTTTCTCTCTCTCTCTCCCTCTGTCTCTCTCTCTCTCCACTACCTGTTTCTATATCTCTCTCTACCTGTCTGTATCTATCTAGTTGTCTGTCTGTTTATCTATTTGTCTATCCATCTATCTAGCTATCTGAATGTTTCTGCCTCTAAGTGTCTCTCTGTATCTTTCTTTCTACCTGTTTGTCTCTGTATCTGTTGAGCCGTCTGCCTCTGTCTCTGTTATCCATCCATCTATCTATCTATCTATCTATCTATCTATCTATCTATCTATCTATCTATCTATCATCTATGTCTGTTTGTTTATCTATCTATCATCTATCTATCTGTCTGTCTATGTATCTATGTATCTGTCTATTCATCTATCTATCTATCTATCCATCCATCTATCTATCTATCTATCTGTCTGTCTGTCTGTCTATCTATCTATCTATCTATCTATCTATCTATCTATCTATCTATCCATCCATCTATCTATCTGCCTGTCTATCTATCTATCTATCTATCTATCTATCTATCTATCTATCTATCCATCCATCTATCTATCTGCCTGTCTATCTATCTATCTATCTATCTATCTATCTATCTATCTATCTATCATCTATCTATCTATCTGTCTGTCTATCTATCTATCTGTCTATCTGTCTATCTATCTATCTATCTATCTATCTATCTATCTATCTATCTATCTATCTATCTATTTCTATCTGTTCATCTATCTATCTATCTATCTATCTATCTATCTATCTATCTATCTATCTATCTATCTGTATGTCTATATATCTATATATGTATCTATCATCCATCCATCCATCTATCTATCAATCATCTATCTATCTATCAATCAATCTATCTATCATCTATCTGTCTATCTATCTGCCTGCCTATCTATCTATCTATCATCTATCTATCTATCTATCTATCTATCTATCTACCTATCTATCATCTATCTGTCTATCTATCTGCCTGTCTATCTATCTATCTATCTATCTATCTATCTATCTATCATCTATCTGTTTATCTATCCACCTGCCTATCTGTGTATCTCTGAATCTATCTATTTATCTATTTTCCCAACTGTTTATGTCTGTCTGTCTGTCTGTCTATCTATCTATCTATCTATCTATCTATCTATCTATCTATCTATCTATCAATCTATCTATCATCTATCTGTCTATCTATCTATCTATCAATCATCTATCTATCATCTATCTGTCTATCTATCTATCATCTATCTGTCTATCTATCCACCTGCCTATCTGTGTATCTCTGAATCTATCTATTTTCCCAACTGTTTATGTCTGTCTATCTGTCTGTCTGTCTGTCTAATCTAGCTAGTCTCTTAAAAGAGAAGTGGGGTTCTACATGTACCAGAAGTTGTATATGTCATTAGAAATATTGACCATGTAGATTGGTCTTGCTTAACTGCTTTTCTTTGTGCAAAGGAAGGGAATAAGCACCTACTATGTGTCAGGCACTGAGCTAAGGGTTTTACTAAGATTACTTCATTTAATCCTCACAACAGGTAGGAGCTGTAATGATCCCCATTTCAAGGTGAGGAACCTTAGGCCAACATATTGAGAATGGAACTCTTGGGCTACGTCCATGGTATAAAAACAGAAGGCACAAGCCAGGCTCTTCTTGAGCTGCGATGGCCTTGGGTGAAGAGTGGGTGCCAGGAGTCAGTGTGTAGCAGAAAGGGAAAGAGGGCAGACAAAGAGCTGTTTCAGGAGACCCAGGCCCCAGATCTAACCAAGCCACTCTTTCCACCAGGCTTGGTTTTTCCTTCTGCAGAATGAGGAAGTTGGGTAAAACGGTCCTTTACAGTTGTGACAGGCTACAGTTGTAAGTTTGATCATCTCTTTGGCCCAAGAGCCCTTTCTGTTTGCTTCATCTCCCCTGTTCTGCCCTGTGTCTGTGTGTCTGTGTGATGGGTTGTTGATGTTTGTGAGTTCCGCCCTCACCCAGCAAACTGTGATGGAGAAGCTAATCCGGGAACATTCTTGTCCTTACTTGGTACAGCTCTTTCTATGGAATGTGTTGGAAGACGGGCTGAGAACATCAGAGGAATGTTTCTATTGTTACAGCCTCGTCCCTAGAGGTCATCAGTGGGGTGGGTGGGATTAGGAAAAATAAAAAATACAAAGAACAGCCAGAAAATAAATTTCTCCATTCCTATCATCTCCATTTCTGGTAATTATAGATGAAATTTGGAAGGTACCTTAGAGGCCATTTAGTCCAACCCCCTCATTTTACAGAGGGAGAAACTGAGGGTCAAGAAATTAAGTGGCTAGGATTTGAATTTAGGTCTACCCTGCCTCCAAGTTTAGCATCCTATATGCTTCTAAGAAACTGAAGTGACATTTATGCCCTGAAATGTCTGGCTAAAGAAACTCAACACACACACAAAATAATTTTAGAACACTAATAAAGCAACCTATCACCAACTTAGTATTAAATGAATGCATGATCTGAGCCCATGGCAGCCAACACACCTTGGAACCATCTTCAACTTAGTGGTTCTGGAATTTTGCAGCATCAAATGTCACTTGGCGGGGAAAGCATCTCATCTTCTGGTTCCTTTGAGACCATGTAGCATCAATCTGTTATTTTATATGGGGAAGAAACTGAGGTTTAGGGAGGGAAAAGGACTCCCCCTAGATCACACAAAGAATTAGTTGGCATCACATCTCCTGATCCATAGCCCAAAGCTCTGCTCCATCCACCAAGTGCAGCAAACTTTGGAAGTGTGATTTGTTTTTTTCCCTTTAGTTGGGGCCTTTTCCTTTGGTCAGGAGGCCACACATATCCTAAGATGAGAAGAAATTGGGAGGGGTGAATTGAAAGCAGCTGAGATGGCACAGCAGTTGAGGGGAGAAAGCTGCCTGATGATCCCTGTATATCTTGGCCCAGCTGACAAGTGCTCTGGCCGCCCCAAGAGAGAGGAAGAGGGAGGGAGGGTGGGAGGGAGAGATGGGGTCAGTGGTCACTGAGCTGGCCTTGCCGACAGCCAAGCCCACAACCCGGGAGGGTGGCCAGAAGCTTGGATTGTCCAAGTTCAGGTTAAGCCCTAATTAAATCATCCATTAGGTTGTTTGTAATCCTTTGCCTCCCAGCCAGAGACCATCCTTACATCAACAGTGAAGCTGTTTGACTTCTGGAATCACAGCTGGCCAAGGACCACTTGGAAACCGAAGGAAGGGAAAGTGAGAGCTGATTTTGTGGATAAACTCCATATTGGGAGGGTGTGGAGAGAGAAAGAGGGAGAAGCAAAATGAAGCAGACACTCAGCCTCTGATTTGCACAAATCACCAGTATCCCAGATGTGCCAGATGTGAGAGTGTTTCTGCCAAAACCACGGCACTGTATGAGGCCAAGGAGTCTGGAGATACAAGGATCTAGGCACAATCAGACCCAGGTTCCTATGAGATGTTTGGGGGGGTCAGGGGTTTGGGCGTGTGGATGGGTGGGGAGCACTGGGGCCTCCCCCAGAGGTGGCCACATGTACCCTGAGGCTCAGGACATTAAGGGCACTGCTTCTGGACTCTCCAAATGAGAAAGGAGCAGTCCAAAAGTCTACTCTCTGTCTTGGATACCTGGGACTTTTCATGGGACCTTAGAGGTCATTTAGTCCAATCCTCATTATAGGTGATTTTTAAAAATTGAAGAATGAATCTAAGACAGAAGACTGGCAAGGGCTAGGCAATTGGAGGTAAGTGGCCTAGAGATAGGAGGTTCTGGGTTCAAATTTGGTCTTAGATACTTCCCAGCTACATGACCCTGGGCAAGTCACTTAACCCCCATTGTCTAGCCCTTACTGCTCTTCTACCTTGGAAGCAAAACATAGTATTGATTCTAAGTTGAAAGGTAAGAGTTTATTTTAAAAAGAAAAGAAAATTAAATTAAATGAAATAATATGTAAAATGTTCTGCGAAACAAATCGTACTGTTAATGTCTGCTGTTATAGTTGGGGGAGGGCATTTTTTGTTGTTCGGGCATTTTGATTGTATTCAACTCTTTGGGACCTTATTTGAGTTTTTTGTGGCAAAGATTCTGGATTGATTTGCCATTTCCTTCTCCAGCTCATTTGGCAGATGAGGAAACTGAGGGAAATAAGGTTAACTGAGTTGCCCAGGGTTGCATGCTACTAAGTGCATGAGGCTGGATTTGAATTCATGACTTCATGACTCCCTGTGCCACTTAGCTGCTCTTTTTAGTCCCATACACATGACTTATCATTTGGGGGGACTTCACGGATGCAAATTCACAATTTACCTCTAACTCAAAACCTTAAAGACTTTTGGGTGGTTGGAGCTAGAATGAGAAATGAAGCACCTTATTTGTGGTCACAACTAGCAAAAATCAGAAGTAGGATTTACTCGAACCCTGGTCTTTCTGGCTTTAGGGAAATAAATAGCCAATCTCCCATAATCACTCTATCCTGTGCCTTTCATAAATGCCTGCTCTTCCTGTTATTATTACCCCTCTGGCTCACTAGCTACATGAGCCTGGGCAAATGATTCTAGGATTTGCTTACCGGCTTATAGGTTGCAATCTGTACTAGTGAAGGGAATTCCCCAAGCAGATGATGTCTCAAAACATTTAAACTTTTATCAGCCTTGAGAGCTGAAAGGTCTTTAGTGAGTATACAGCTCATTCTCTTATCTTGTGTTGGAATACCCTATGGCCTCTCTTCCAGCTTCCATTAAATTGGATTCTCCTAGAAGGCAGGGATCTTCTTTTGCTTTTATTCATATCCCCAGAACTTAGCACAGTCTCTGGCACTTGGTAGATCTATAATAAATGCTTATTGACTGACTTTGGTTGCATTTCCAGTGACAAGAGTCTCACTACCTTTAAAAAAATACCCATTCTATCATTAGAAAGCTTTAATTTTTTGGACTGTCTTTTGGTATGTTGAAATCTGTAATACAACTTGCTATTTTCCAAAAAAGGAAGGTATTTGATATACAATGTCATCTGCATTGCCCCTGTATCATCATTATTAGGCAATTCACTCAGCAATCAGTGTGGAGTGAGTAATTCTGGAGCAGTTACAGATAGAAAACTCTTCAAACCAATCTATTTTAAGGGAAGTCCAGTAACCCCAGTTGTGAATCTAGATTCTATAGTTATCTATGGCTCCCACTGACACTTCTCATCCAGAACCTGTAGAGCCCAAGCAGTTGTCAATTTTGAATTCTCCTTAGTACATTAACAAAAATAACAGCTTGAACCTTATTCTCCATCCAGCCTGTTAGTGGATGCCTCAACTTGCAGCAAGGGAAATGCTGGAGAAAGAAAAGAGGGCTGGAGTTGAAAGAATCCTTAGAATAGAGCCACACCCAGGGTAGAGCAATGAGGGCTTTGTCCCAGGGCACCAACAATTGCAAACTTTAGGCACCATAGATAAAATAGATCTTAGAGTCACAAAAACAATGGGCAGCTAGGTGGCATGGTGGATAGATTAATGGTCCTGGAGTCAGAATCCAGCATCAGATAATTCCTAGCTATGTGACCATAAACAAGTCACTTAACCCTGATTGCCTTAGTTTCTTCATCTGTAAAATGAGCCAGAGAAGGAAATGGCAAACCACTTCAGTAAAACCTCAAAATCAAATCCAGCTTCAGATACTTCCTTGCTGTGTGACCCTGAGCAAGTCACTTAACTCTGATTGTCTTAGTTTCCTAATCTGTAAAATGAGTCAGTGAAAGAGATAACAAACCATTCCAGTAAAACCCCAAGCCATAACTCCAAGAAATGATGCTTAGGTCCTGATGCAGGGCATAAAAGGGAGCGTCTCAAGAGTAGGGGTAAGGGGGGGGCAGCTGGGTAGCTCAGTGGTAGCCAGGGCTAGAGACGGGAGGTCCTAGGTTCAAATCTGGCCTCAGCCACTTCCTAGCTGTGTGACCCTGGGCAAGTCACTTGACCCCCATTGCCTAGCCCTTACCACTCTTCTGCCTTGGAGCCAATACACAGTATTGACTCCAAGACGGAAGGTAAGGGTTTAAAAAAAAAAAGTTGTTTCTGATTCCCCCCACTCCTCCCCCCCCCCGGAAAATCCTTCCCTTCCCTCTTAGAATCAATATTGTGTTTTGTTAAGTGACTTTTTCCAGGGTCACACAGCTAGGAAGTGTCTGAGGGCAGATTTGAACCTGGGGCCATTTTTCTAGACCTGGTTCTCAATTCCTGAGCCACTTAATTGACCAGTATCTGACTCTTCATGACCCCATTTGGGGTTTTCTTGACAAAGATACTTGATTGATTTGTCATTTCCTTCTCCAGGTCATTTTACAGATGAAGAAACAGAGGCAAACAGAGTTAAGTGACTTACCTGGGGTCACCCAACTAGTCAGTGTCAGAAGCCAGATTTGAACTCAGGAAGATGTCTTCTTGACTCCAGGCCAGCACTCTATGCAGGATGAAACCACCTAGCAACCTTCCTAAACTAGATAGTTACCTCTAACAGAGGGTGTGGACACATTCCTTCCACTTCCCAGACATAGGGATTGAAAAGGAAGCCTTCATTTTAGCGTGGGAACCATTCTGCCTGGCATTTGTTAATTGGGTATGGTGGCCATGTCTAAAGCTGGAATTCTTAGTCTGAAGTTGAGCCATGGATTTGTTTTAAAAATTTTGTTAAAAAAATGATTTTGATAACTGTGCCAGAAAAACCCAGCCCCCAAATGACATTTGAACATAATTAATTTCCTTTATAATCTTGTGTATTTTATTTTATGCCTTTAAAAACATGATTTTGAGAAGGAGTCCCTAGGATTTGCCAGTCTGCCAAAGGACATGAAAGAAGAAGAATCCTTGGTCCAAATAGATACCAGCTTGCTTTTATCAGGGAGACAGACTCTGGCTGCTGCATTCTTGCATATGGAAGCATCGATGACTTGATTGACACTGAAGATGGATGAGGGACAGGTCTAATGAGAGTTGTGAAATAGTATCACCAGGAGACATCCAGGGGCCTGGAGCATTGGAGATGTGAGTTGTCTCTCCATGTGGATTGCTCATCTGTGACTTCTGCACAGGCCCCTCTCTTGTGAATTTTTGTGGGGATGCCCTAATTTATGGAGGCAAACCTATCCATCACAAGCTGCATTATTTCATGAAATACCTTTAGATCAATTGTTTCCTCCAGCCTCCTAGAGGAAAAAGCATACACCAGTGGGGGCTCACAAGTCATCATTCTGAGTGGCTGTGGACACGCAGAATACCTTAATACTAGGTTAGCAATTCTGGCTGTGCCATATGGGATGGATGTGCCCCAGGTGCCGTCTATCAAGTGATTGAGTGTGCAGGTTGGACTAGATGGCCTCCAAGATTTCTTCCGGCTCTGAATCTAGGATTTCATGGCCCTACATGTCCTGAGAAATTTCAAAAGCCCAGCAAAGAGTGAATGAATGACTTTAGACTATGAACATTGCACTAAAAACATGTGGCTGTGAAAGGAGTGATAAAGACCCACCGAAAAATAGAATCTATACCTATTTATATACAGATAATATTCTACATATTTATCCAGACTGAAGAAATTTCATTGTTTCCCACATTGCCTGAAAAGTGCCTTGTGTTGAGTATCTAACTGTGTACCTGGCATTTACGCATGCAGTATTTACAGCAGGTATGAGCTTAGTGATGGTGGGATGGTAGATGGTCCAATTGTTTTCTTGGAAAAATGATTATAGTATATCTTTTGTGTTTACGGGTATAATCTTCTCTGGCATATAGTTTTTTTTTCCTTTAAAATCTTACCTTACATCTTGGAATTAATACTATGTATTGGTTCCAAGGCAGAAGAGCAGTAAGGGCTGGGCAATGGGGGTTAAGTGACTTATCCAGGGTCACCCAGCTAGGAAGGGTCTGAGGTGAGATTGAACCCAGGACCTCCCATCTCTGGGTCTGGCTCTTAATCCACCGAGCCACCCAGCTGCGCTCTCTCCTGCACATTTTAATGATATCTGATACATTGAAAAGGAGAATATCTCTGGAGTCAAAGGATCTGGGTTCCACACCTGCCTTTGACCCTTACTATCTATGTGAATTTGAGCAAGATACTTAATCTCACTGGACCTCAGTTTCCTCTCCTGAAAAACAAGGGAGTTGGACTAGATGTCCCCTAAGATCTCTTCCAGCTCATAATTCATGATCCTACGTAAATCCTTTAGAAATGAATCCATTAGACTTCTGCCCTGTGTTCGTCTCCCGAGTTCTTGAGGAGTATGAATCAGTGCCCTGTGGCTTGCTCATCCCTGATGGAGCTGATGAAACCAGCTGCTTCCAGGACCCCCTTTCCAGGGACATGAGTCACCACAAGCCCCCTAGAAGGCAAGGCTCAGCCCTAACCCCTTCAGCTGCCCTGGGGCCATCTTCCTTCCAGCAGGGGTTGAAGACCACTTCATGCATGATACGGATTTGTTTTCTTATGAAGCCTATAAGTGAAGGGCTGATGAGGGTGGTGGCCAAATTGGCCCAGACCCCAAGCTGAACAGTGGCCAAGTCCACTGCTGAGACCTGGATGGCAACACTGGGCAAGGCTCAAACAGAGCTTTTGGAATTCACTGAGATCCTCCCCAGCCCTGAAGGCTAGTCTCAACCCCCCCACCCTGTGCTCATAGCGTGACCAAGGCTGCTTGGAGGGAGCATATATGTCTCCATCAGCTCCCACTGAAGTGCTCAGGCTGGACGTGGCATGAGAGAGCCACTGCTGGGTCTATCATTTATTTAGCAAGGTTGTTGGGGAAAAGAAGTAATTTGTTTTAAATGAGTAGTGTGGTGTAACAGAAAGAGAATTGCCTTTGATATGGTAGGAGGGTAGATTTAGAGCAGGAAGGGACTTTAGAGGACAATCCTTACATTTTACATGTCAGGAAACTGAGGCACGAGGGGTCAGTGACTTGTCTAGGATCACATAGCTAATAGATATGGCAGGATTTGAACTTGGGTCTTTCTGATCCCTCTCCATCCACTATGTCATCCAGCTGCCCTAATCTGAGGGTCTCAGAATTCTGGCTGTAGCCCTTTCCTCCACTGTGACCTTTGACAAGTCACTGAATCTCCTTCAGCCTCAGTTTCCCCATCTACAAAATAAGGGGATTGGACTGGGGGGCTCTTCAATCTTTCCAGCTCCAGATCCCCGGTGCTGTTAAGACCCTGATTTTTTTCTTTTCGTTTGGCCCAGGGCCTCACTCCCCCTCCCCATCGCTCCTCCTTCCAACTCCGATGTGGCTTTGGCTGCCAATTTCTGCTTGACCTATTTACAGACCGAGAAGCCACCTCTGGACTGCTTTCTCCAAACAGAATGTTTTATGATGAACGCGTTCCCAAGGATTCACGGAGAATAGCGCGGCCTTGGCCCCGTTTGCCTCTTTTCTTGGAGATCTTGGAGGCTGGACGCCCACAGGGGTAGCGGCTGGAGGGCCTCCCACGGGCTTCTCTCTGCGCCCCACGAGCTCCACTCTTGGAGGGTCGTGAGGATGAGGGGAAATCGGCAGCCTCCTCTGGGAAACTGCTGCTGGGATGACTCGGACTGCCTTTCGGGGAGTGGCCGACAAATTCAGGCCCCTAGAGAGCAAAACTAGCCCCAGAGCTCACCAGGAAGCCCTCCCTGGGCTGCTGAGGCCAGGCTGCCCCTCTTCTCCCTCCTCTTCCCCAATGCCTGGAGGACCTGATCACGCACGGAGTGCTCACAGGGCGAGAAAGGGATTCTGGGGCTCTCTCGGCTGCTCGGTCCGCAGAGAAGTCACATTACGGGCTGGGCGTTCCTGGCAGAGGCACCAGCTGAGATACAGACAGTTTCCCCTTTACATTAATTCACATCACACAAGTTTGGCTGGGAAAGATGTCTTCCCCCTCGGCCCCCCCCCCTTAAGATGTTTCTTTATTTTTAACTATTTTTCCATGTTTCCAGGATTCATTTTCTCCCCCCCCCCCCCCCCCAGCCAACAAGCCTTTCCACTGGGTTGTACAAATGTTGTCACTTGATACCTATTTCCCTATTATTTATTTTTGCTATAGAGCGATCTTTGAAAGCCTAAAGGCCGAATCACATCCCCCTACAGACAGGTGATAAGGGATGGCAGACGTCCTTCTGCGTTTCTGCTCCCACAGGTCTTTCTCTCGACGTGGAGAGCATCTTTCCCAGAAGTCCCTCAGGAGTGTCCTGGCTTGGTGCACTGCTCCTGGGAGCAGAGACCCTGACACCGGATCGTGCCACAGCATATCCGTCTCTGTACAGTGTTCTGGTTCTGCTCCTTTCCCTCCGCATCTGTTCACTGAGGATTGTGTAGGGAATTCTGAAAGAAAGCTGCATCCCGCAAGCCCCACCTAAGTGAACGGTACTGCCTAGTATTGGGTTCTCTCCCTCTGTGTCTCTCCCTGTCTCTTGTCTCTGTCCCTCTGTCTCTGTCTCTCTCTTTTTCTCTGTGTCTGTCTCTCTGTGTCTCTGTCCCTCTGTCTCTGTCTCTCTCTTTTTCTCTGTCTCTGTCTCTCTGTGTCTCTGTCCCTCTGTCTCTTTTTCTCTGTCTCTGTTTCTCTGTGTCTGTCTCTCTGTGTCTCCATCCCTCTGTCTCTCTTTTTCTCTGTCTCTGTCTCTATCTCTGTCTCTCGATCTCTCTGTTTCTCTCTGCCTCTATCCTCCGCCCTCCCCTGACTCCTGCCCCCAGCTCGACCCTCCAAGGCCCATCCCCTTCTCTCCCCCAAGTGAAAGCAGAAGGATGGCTCGAGAGAGCGTGCTGTCGCCCTCCTTCAGGCCTGGCTGGGGGTGCCCTGTGCCCCGCCCCGCTCTGCCCTCCAGTCTGTGTATCTGGCTCTGTGTCTGTCTCTCTCTGGCCCCGCGCGTCTGTCCCTGGCGCCCCCCCCCCCCCCACACACACACCTGTCCATCCTGTCTGCGTCCACGGCGGGTCCCCTCCCGGCCAGCCCTGCCCGACGCCGTTTTCTCCTGCTGTTGGTTCACTGTCCTTGGCCCCAACGGGTCCTTGAATCCGGCGGGAAACCCGCCCCTTTCCGGGGCTGAGGTTCCCTTTCTGTCTCCCTCCGCTCCGTGTCAGCCGGCACATTCACACGATATACAAACGGCTTTGGGCGAGGTCTGTGGAACGTGCTGCTGACATGATGTGACAATTATCCATGGATGTAGAAGCATGTACACATGTGTGCTGCTGCGGAGACACAGCAATGGATCACACATGTGCCGGGTCATGTCACAATGCACATATGTGTGCCTACACGTGTATGCAGATAGACACATCACATACACGTGTGGCTAATTATTCCTCTTGTGTATCAGACACTTGTGTACATGCATGTACGCAGACAACTGTGTGTCTATCAGTATGTTCAAGTGGATTCCTCTATATGCAGGCCCTTGTCTCTATGCACAGGCATACATACATGTCCACACCACATTGGATACACATGAAGAGGTCTTTCTAGAGATAGTATGTGAACTTTAAACACATGCTTACACATGTGTGCATGCCTAGACATATGGGTATAAATGCCTCATATACATATGAATTCCTTCATACACTGGGCATTAATTTGAGGCAGAAGAGCAGAGCTAAGAGTAAGGAAATGGGGGTTAAATGACTTGTCCAAGGTCACACAGCTAAGAGATGTCTGAGTCCAGATTTGAACCTAGGACCTCCACCCTCCAGGCTTGGCTCTCTATTCACTTAGCTTATCCACCCCATAAATATATCAAATGCATTTCTTAGATATACATATGTGTCTATGTGCATATAATGTAATTATACATGCACACCGCACAAATGCATGCTTATGCCACACATGTAGAAATAGACATATATATCTATGCCTTTACAGTACATTATTCTATATTCTTGCACATATATGTACAATGCACTGCACCTACTTGTGAGCCCCATGCATGTAGGCACCCTGCATTTAGACATACATACACGAATGTGCCTCTATCTAGAGATAAAATTGATTTTCTATTTGCATGTAAATGGACACACATGTGTCCTGTGGTACAAGTATGTCCACGTGGATAACCCACATATAATTTATGTGTGGAACACTTCACAAATATATGGATCATCTTTGTGTAGAGGCCGGGCTCGTCTTCTCTGGATCATCCCAATTTTAGTATCTGTGCTGCCAGAGCGAGCACCTACACATAATTTATAATGACACGTGTGTGGATAGGTTTGGGTTTGAGTAAATGCAATTTTACTGTTGACAAAACAAATGCTGCTCATGAGGGTAAAAGGGCTGGAGAGCACTTGAGTGAAGGTCAGGGAAAAGGCAGTTTTAGAACCCACCCTGGAGTCTTAAGAAGTTCTAAAGAAGGTCAATACCTGTGACAGCAACATACCAGAGAGCTAGGAGTGTGGTCTACCAAAAAGAAAACAAAAACAAGTCTGATGTGTTCATCAGGGTAGCAGAATATGCCCCAAAGGAAATCATATTACACGTCAGGTTTTCCATGTAAGTCAACCTTGTGTTGTATGTGTATCTATATATCTATATCTATATCTGTCTCTATCTCTATGTCTATATATCTATATCTATATCTATTTCTATCTCTGTCTATCTCTATATCTGTCTCTATCTCTATCTCTATGTCTATATCTAATCTGTCTCTACCTCTATGTCTATATCTGTCTATATCTCTATGTCTATATCTATGTCTATATCTATATCTATATCTGTCTCTATCTCTATGTCTATATATCTATATCTGTTTCTATCTCTGTCTATATCTATATCTGTCTCTATCTCTATGTCTATATCTATATCTGTCTCTATCTCTATGTCTATATCTATATCTGTCTATATCTCTATGTCTATATCTATATCTGTCTCTATCTCTGTGTCTATATCTATCTGTCTCTATCTCTATGTCTATATCTATATCTGTCTATATCTCTATGTCTATATCTATATCTGTCTCTATCTCTGTGTCTATATATCTATATCTGTCTCTTTCTCTATGTCTATATCTTCATCTATGTCTATATCTACATCTATCTATATCTGTCTATATCTATGTCTATGTCTATGTCTACGTCTATATCTGCATACCACCTTCATCTTCCTAAGTTCAAATCTGGCTTCAGACACTTATTAGCTGTGTGACCCTGGACAAGTCATTAAACCCCCATTGCCTAACCCAGTATTGATTCTAAGACAGAAGGTAAGGGTTTAAAAAAAGAAAAAAAAAGACCATCTAAGCTGATCTTCTTATTTTACAGAGAAGGCAAATGAAATCCGGAGAGGAGTGACTTGTCCAGGGTCACACAATGGTTAGTGGCAGAGCTGGGATTGGAACTCAGTCATTTGACTCCAAATCCAGTGTTCTCACCACAGCACCATGGTTGTGCTTTTCACTGTTGTGATTTGCGTCTTTCAGACAATGCCCAGCTCACTCTGTGCCAATGACTGAAAAAGAGTTTGTTCTGTGGAGCCTTCTGATGGAGGGGCTGGGAGAGGGGAGTTGCTTTTTTTTAATTAATGAATTTTTAAAGGTTAAAAATAAACACAAGAAGAATATTGTGACTTCTGATAAATTACAATTTGTCTGGGTTTATTTCTCCATCTATAAGGTCCTGCCAGTGAACGTCTTGCATCACACGAGCATTTATAGAACTGGAAGGGAACTCAATAGGTCATCTGGTCTGACCCTCTGCCTCTGTGAAGCAAATGAAGGGCCAAATCATCCCAGAGAGGAATGTTTGGTCTGTTTAGTCTCCTTAAAGTCCCAGAGGATGGGAAATTTTACAGTTTTTCTAGCTGGCACATCCCAATGTTCTGTCACCTGCAGGGATGAGAAATTGGTTCTTGTATTCACTTGAAATTTCTGTTTTCTTTTAAGTCCATCTGTCCTTGTTGGGGCTCATGGGAAAAGGTGCCCAGAAGCTTGGTTGGATTAAAATACCAACTAGGATGTCCCTGTATCAGAAGGTTCCCCCCTTCCCTCATCCCCAGACCCTAGTCCCCCCCAGAGAGATAGAGAGACACTCTCCTGGGAAGCTATTTACTTTACACTCCACTTGGCTTCTTGCTGAAACTTGGCTGGGGTTCCCCAATGACTAATTTATGCCCTTGAACCTTGAAGATAATTCTGTTGACCTTGTCTACAGTCTAAATCAACCCATACGACTTCAAAAGATGGAAGAGACTTTAAAAATGAGCCAATCCAGTTCTCTTGTTTTAGAGACAAAGAAATAGACCAGAAATATTTTCCCCCCAAACACAGCATAGGTAATTAGTGCCAGAATCAGGATTTGATGCTAGGTCCTGACTTCAAATCCAACATGGATTCTGCTGCACCAAATGGCTCATTTTCTGTCTCAGGGTGTTTTGTTATTCTCTTCTGTACCCTTAAGGTTCTTCTTTTTTTTCTTCAAGAAAGCTAGTCTTGGTGTCAGGAAAGATGTAAGTTCACATCCTACATCTGCCTTATTAGCTAGGTGACCTTGGGCAAGTCACCTAAATTCTCCCTAAGGCTTGGTTATTAATCTATAAAATGGAACAAATAGTGAAAGCTAACCAGAAAATTAACTAAAATTGTTCCATCTGGGACATGCAGAACAAAATATTCCTGTAAGTTGACTGTAAATCATGATGTCAAAGTAATACAAGAAATTAAAACAAATAGGTGGGGAAATGAGTCATCATAATGGCATTTAATCAAAGAAGTGTATTATGTTAAATTTTTGTACCCTCCAAATCAGTGGCTTTCCAATTTTTTGTTCTCAGCACTCCTTTATGCTCTTTAAATTTTCCCCCCAATTTTTAAAATAACAATTTCCCACATATGTTTTCTGAAGGTATTTTTCAAATTGTCTCTCTCCCTTCCTTCCCTACCCCCTCTCAGAGATGATAAGCAATTTGTTCTGGGTTATACATATATTATCATGCAAAACATACTTCCATATTGTTCATTGTTGTAAGAGAATACTCATAAAAACCAAAGTCTCCAAATAAACTAAAGTGGAAAATTGTATGCTTTGATCTGCATTCCAGCTTTAACAGTTTTTTTCTCTGGAGGTAGACAGCATCCTTTGTCTTCAGTCCCTCAGAATTGTCTTGGATCATTGTAATGCTAAGAGTAGCTAAGTCTTTCCCAGTTGATCATCCCACAATAATGCTGTTACTATGTACAACGTTCTCCTGGTTCTGCTTATTTCACTCTGCATCAGTTCATGCAGATCTTTCCAGTTTTTTCTGAAACTCCTTCACACTCTTAAAAATTATTGATTACTTCAAAGAGCTTTTGTTTGTGTGAGTTACATCTATCAATATTTATTGAATATTGATATTTTGATACCTGAATTTTTGATATTTGAATCCTGAATATTGATGATTTAGAAATAAAAATGAATGAAAATATTTACATAAAACAGGTTTTATGAATAAGACCCTACATTTTTCAAAACAAAAAAGTGAGTGAGAAGAGTAGTATTACTTTATATTTCTGGAACTCTAATGTCTGTTTATATAGAGGCCAGATTCTTATTTCTGCTTCTGTATTCAAAGAATTGCAATATGTAATTTTGTTGGGGCATCAAAAGAAAATCCAGTCTCACACAGACATGTAGTCAGGAAAGGAACTGGGATTTTCTAGGCAAAGATACTAGAGTGGTTTGCCATTTCCTTCTCCATATCATTTTACAGATAAGGAAACTGAGGCCAACAGGGTTATAACTTGTCAAGGGTCACATAACTAGTAAGTGTCTGAGGCTGGGTTTGAATTCAGGTTTTCCTGACTCCAGGCTTGGCACTTTCTCTATTTTATTATTTCCTTCTATGATTAGGTACCAGAAACATATGAGCAAAACCATTAAGTCCAGTCACATCTGCAGAGCTGTTCATCTGTAAAGCAAAAGTACAATTCTTCAAATGGGATATTAACTCAGCCTGTGTGTTTTGCAACTAGAACGCTGGTTTTCTAGTCACATAACCTCTGGAAAATGTCACTGTTCATTCTTGAAAGAATGAGCAAAAAAGGAAATAATATTTTCGTGTTATTATGAAAATAGTTTTGACCTCATGGACCTCCTGAAAGGGTCTCACAGGAAATCACACTTTGAGAATCTCTGCTCTAAATGTCAGTAGCCTGGGACAAAGTCCTAGTCATTATGGCCTAGTTATGACCTGTGCTTTTGTAAGGTAAAGTGGGTTAACTTTGCAATCCTTCACGTGCTATAAAAATGCCAGCTATTGCCATTGTTGTTAGTGGCAACCAAATGAAAGCAAAAGAAAGCAAAGCTCTTGTAATAAATAAGCGTAGTCACTCGAAACAAATTTCTACACTGGTCCTATCTGAAAATTTCCCTCTTTCCTTCTGGAATTAGGGAGCATGCTCAATCATCCCATCTCCTAGAACCCATTGCATTGATCAGGTTCTCAAGTCTCTCAATATCATTTGTCTTTAAATGTTGTTTTTCTTGTATAAATTGTTCTCCTGGTTCTACTCACTTTACTTTGCATCAGTTCATACAAGTCTTCCTAGATTTCCCTGAAATGATTCCTTTCATCATTTGAGTCAGTTAGTAAACATTTATGAAGCACCTGCTGTGTACCAAGGCACAACACCAAGCATTAGGGTGTCCAAAAAGAGGGCAAAAGATAGTCCCTACCTTCAAAGAGCTCCCAGTTACTTACAACCATTGATCGTAATTTGTTCAGGCATTCCCCAGTAGGCTGGCACTCCTTAATTTATTAGTTCTTCACCACTGCAGAAATGATATAAAAAGGGCTCTTTTCCACTTTCTTTGAACTCTTTGGCATATTGACTTGCAGCAATATTTCCAGATCAAAGACTATACCCAGTTTAGTGGCTTTGGGGGCATCTTTCCAAATTACTTTTCAAAATGGCGGGCAATTAAATTTGACAGGCATTTATTATCTGTCCCCTATGTGCCAAACACTGTGTGATGCACTGGAGATACAGATACAAAGAACAAAGCAATCCCTATCTGAGAAGGGCTGGCACTGTCACCTTTCTGCACTGTGCCTCTCAGCTAAAGGAAGGGACAGATGTTTTCTCCAGTGCCTCAAAGATTCAGCCAGTAGGGTTGGATAAGAATGCTTTCAAATGGATTTTCTCTCCCCTCCTTCAGCTCCCTCCCATGCAAATCCAGTGCAGGCTTGTCCAGACTCTGCCCTCCAGCAGTTGGCAAAAGTCTGAAGGGTGCCTGGTGAAGTGTCTGTGGGAAGCTGATTTTTGTATCCTTCCCCCCCACTCCCCAAGAGGCAAGGAGTGGGGCTGAGAGGACTGGAAGGTAAGGAGGCATCAAGCCAATAATGGGCCCATTCTGGTCTTCTAGAGGCACCATCTTCTCACATAGTTGCAGCAAGCTGGAAAAAAAACAACAACGAGAAACTGAGGACTCCAAGAACAAAAGAAAAGGGGACCTTTGCTATAGCCTTTCTCTGCTGTGTCTTAGTGACCTTTGGGTACCATGCCATGGGCTAGATCTT
Organism: Monodelphis domestica; assembly: GCF_027887165.1. Classification (NCBI taxonomy): domain Eukaryota; kingdom Metazoa; phylum Chordata; class Mammalia; order Didelphimorphia; family Didelphidae; genus Monodelphis; species Monodelphis domestica. The sequence goes on from NC_077228.1 coordinate 504,667,471, forward strand.
TCCTTTGACGTATCCTCCATCTAGGATCCCTGGGTGGCCCAACCCTACAGCCCTTCTCCAGTTGTTCTCTACTCCTTCCCTCACCTTTATGTGTCCTACCCAGCCCTCCACTCCCACCCCTTGTCTGTCTTCTCCCATTGGCCAAACCTTGTAATCACCAAAGCACAGGGAGAGGAGTGTGCACACTTTCGGTAACGGTTTCATCATCCAGGAGACAGTGAGAAGCTGTCTTCCTTGGGTGAAGGTAATTAACTGGTCCACCTGAAGGCCTTTCAAGTTAGGGCAAGAGGCCTGCCCCCAGGAACATTCAGGAGAGAAAGCTCTGCTGGTCTGCTTTCTCACCCAGCAGGTTCTAAGAGCAGTCCCTGGAGCAGGGGCCGTTGGCCTCTCAAGGTCCCTAATGGATCTAACTAAGCAAGATCCACTGGAATACAGAATAAGGAATAGGAAAGAAGGAGAGAAGCAGTTATTAAGTGCATACCTTGTGCTAGACCCTGTGTCAGGTACTTTACAGAGATCTCATTTGATCCTCATAGCAATTTGATGAGAGAGGAGCTATTCTTATTATTCCCATTTTACAGCTGAGGAAACTGAGGCCCAAATAGGCAGAGTCACACAGCTATTAAGTTTCTGCAGTCAGATCTTCTTGTCCCAGGCTTAGCTCTCTATCCACTTTACCACTTACCTTCTTCAATATGCAGGGAAGAAAGGAAGGGACAGCAAAGAGACATTGGGAGGCACAAGAGAAGAGAACACCTGCTTCTTTGTAGAAATGGGGGACGGTAGACACAGAACATTATACAGAACATCAGCTTTTTTTTTCATTGTTGATCAGTTCTATAGAATTTTTCTTCTTTTCTTTCTTTTAAAGAAATTCTTTGTTTCAAGGGATAAACCTGGAGGGGAGAGAAAAATTATAGAGGAACAGGGCAGCTTGGTAGCTCAATGGATAGAGGCAGGTCTGGAAACTGGAGGCCCTGGGTTCAAATATGATCCCAGACACTTCCTAGCTTTTTGACCGTGGGCAAGTCACTTAACCCTCATTGCTGAGCCCTTACTGCTCTTCTGCCTCAGAACTAGTACACAGTATTGATTCTAAGATGGAAGGTAAAGGTTTAAAAAATATAAGGGAAAGTTAGGAGATATACAAGCAAAAAATTAAATTAAAAAAAGAAAGAGAAGGGAGTCAGGGAAAAGGAACGGGAAAAGAAACAGCATCAGCAACAGCTGCCCAGGGGTCCATGAAGGATGCCCACTCTAGTGACTCAGTAGGCAACTTCTACCTGCATTAAAGAAACCTGGCCAGAGGTAGTAAAATGCAGTGGTTATGCCTGAGACTGCAAATAGCATTTCTGGCTCAGTTTTGGCCTGGATTTCCCAGTGGTCAAGGCAAGAGTGAGGAGTCTAAGTCGGAAAAATTCATATTTCTGTAGCACATTAAGGTTTACAGGGGATTTTTCTCCCATAGAAACTCTGTGAAGCAGAGGGGGCAAAAAACCCAAACAAAACCAAAAGCCCAAACCAACATTCCCATTTTACAGATGGGAAAAATGAGGTGACTTGTCCAGGATCACCCATTTGGTCCGAATGTCAGAGCTGGGGTTCAAACCTAGATGCCTGATACCCAGTTTATTGCCCTCTCTACTAGAGCAGATGTGACCTAAGCTGGGCACCTGAGTAGACATGGGGAGAAACGTTTGTACAGACCATGTTAGGAGTCCAAGACTCTGGAATGTGCCACCACACATTATGTGGTTCCCTGTGCATTTTTAAGACACAGAGCAGAAAGACTACTCTGTGTCTTGGGTGGTTGAGGTCTAGCCCTCCCTAGAGGCAGGGGCATGGACTAGAGGACTTTTAAGAGACTGTAATTTGGAGAATGAGTCAAACTTCATAGGAATCCTTGAAATATTTTCACAGTCTCTAAGCCTGTGGGCATTTCCATACCATCAGCAGCAACTCTACAAAAGCCTCCTTGTTACCTAGGGCTCCTGTCATCAGCATCCCGCCGCCTGATCCCTAGATTACTTCCTTCAGAAGTGTGGGACAAGGGGAAGAGCACTGAATTTGGAGTCGAGTTCAAACTGTGTGGCAGTGGACAATCAATGAAGCACCAAAGAGTACTTAGAAAACTAAGTACTTGGTAGGCAAAGTTTTAAGGGGAAACAAAGTCAGAAAGGAAACAATTCTTTCCCTCTACCACCTAGGTAGATTATTCAACCAACAATCGCTTATTAAATACTTACTAGCATCAAGCATTGTGTTAAATGTTGGGGATACAAATAGCAGCCCCTCCCAGGCTACTCCCACAAATTATATTACAGTGATAGGTTGCCCTCCTTGGAGGAGGCAAATATTTCTTCCCTCAAGGTCCTAGGGGATAACCCTGAGGGGTTGTGGGTTTTAATCATCTATCAGGAATTTCCACCATCTGTGCTTTTCATTTATTATCATCCAGTGGTCCAATTAGTAGGGCAGCTAGGTGGCATAGTGGGTGGCATGGGAGTCAGAAGACTTACCTACCTGAGTGACCTTGGGCAAGTCACTTAATACTATTTGCCTCAGTTTTTTTGTTTGTCAAATGAGCTAGAGCAGGAAATGGCAAACCACAGTATCTTTGCCAAGAAAGCCCCAAGTAGGGTCCCAAAGAGTTGGACTCCACTGAACATCCTGTCCTCAATTAGCTTTTTTGCAAAGGTATTTACTAAGGTAGTGGCGTAAGATCAAAACCCTAGAGTGTGCTCTGTAAACCTCAAAATTCCTTAGACTTATAAATGTTGGAAATTTCACCATTGGGATATTTCATACTTGGAAAATTTCTTACTGATAGTCTATTGGAATGGGAACTCCATTGGCATGGGAGGTTCCTTCTCTTCCCTTCTTAAGATTACTTTAGGACAGAAACCCTTTGCTGAACAATGGAAAGGACTTTGACCTATGCTTAAGCATAGAACAGGAATTTCTTTGAGTCTTGATTGATTTAGAATTGATACAATGGAGATACTTGGAATAAATCTCCACCCTATTCAGTCCTAATAGGATCAAGTAAGGGCTGCAGCCTAGATCAAAATTTAATTATTCCAATCTCTACCATACTCAAGTTAACAGGATTTAGAAAGGGCTGTAGCAAAGGAGTAAAGATTTAATCATTTGAAAAATATGACCTTCAACAGACATGTGCAAAAGCCAGAAGCCTCTGGGCGGTCCTGGGTTAAGCGAGAGCCTCCATTGACAGGGAAATTGATGAAGAGTGATTGGTAGATGTGAGGACTGAGGGGAGGCAACTTGGATGGTGTCCTTAAAGATAGGAGGGTCTGGAGACTCGAGAGAGGGAGGATTGAGTTTTTGGTCGGTGTGGTTCCTGGGCTCTGAGGAAGCTTGCTCTGAAGGAAGCTGAAGGTGGGGGCCTCTGAGACTGTTTCTCCATTTTGGACACGTGAGTAATAGGGACTGATCTCTTTTCTTTGCCCCAGCTATCTAAGGGCTTGGGCCTTTTGGCCCAGCCTAAACAGAAGGGGTATTTAAGCCCTATTCCCTTCTCTCCCCTTTCTCTCTCTCTCTATATCTCTAATTCCTTTCTTGCTCCTATTGTAATTAAACTCCAAAAAAGGCTGACGGCTGACTTGAGTTTTTCATTTAGGAATTACATAGCTGATTCCTTGGCGACCTTAAATTAATATATATCAGTCTTTTAAAGTGATTCCCTTGTAACAGCTCTCCCCTGGAATGTACACAATCCCTGGGAAGAATGGGATCAAATCGATAGGAAAACAGCAGTGAGGCACATATGTGCTCCTGGTTGATGGAAGATCTTTTCTCCCTTTCCAGAGTCCTCACAAAGCTCCCCATATATATATATATTTGAGCTTGGAAGATTTTCTAGGATTTGTTGTTTTTAGAGTCCACAGATGACCACAAAGGTCACATTCCCTGAAACTTCTGCCATCCTTGGAAGATTATCTTCCCACACACTTGCTCTATCACTGGGCATCCCAACTCTGACAGCCCATGACTGCTGGTGTGGGGAGCCAGTAGGAAAGAAACTCTCTCCTTCCCCAAAGCAATTGACTCTCAGTGACTTGGTTGGAACCCCTTCCCCACCATAATGGCCGCCTTCTAGACTGGGATATTCTGAATGGTCTTCCTGGGTTATACGTAGGCTAAAGATATTTCCTATTTGCCATCATCATCTGTCCTCATCCAATGACCAAAGCACTTTGTTTCCTGGAAACTGGTTAAGACTTATTCATAGCTAGTTTATATTTTTGATTGATAGATTCACTGAACTTCTGACATTACAATAACTAGGGTGGGGGGTTCCACCAAGAAAAATAGAAACCAGCCTCCAAACATAGATCCTCATTCTGGATGCATTAATGGAGGAAGTGGAAATGGCAGTGAACTGATGACTCATCCCTCCCAGCTCTTGCCAGAGAGGGGATAAACCCAAGGCGTGGAAGAAGGCATGGCTTTTCCGTCATGGTGGAGGTATGGATCTGGTTTAGACTGACTGTTCTTCTTTGTAATCAGAGAGAGCAATTCTTTTGTTTGAGTTATTGGGGTGGGGAGGGAGGGAATGACAGGAGGGGCGATATCAGTGATGCCCTCCAAAAGAAGAAAAAGAAAGAAAACAATGTTAATGAAACAATCCATGGAAGAGAATGGAGGAAAGTTCATAAAGAGACTTGGAAAAGCAGGACAGCATTGCGATGACTGTCTTAATTATATTAGATACTTGAAAAAAGTTACTCGCAATTCAAGGTTTCATAGGCCATTATCTCTGTATTTTTTTCTTTATCTATGGAAACAGTCAAGTTTATTGCTATCAGGGTCATAATGTATTAAATAGGAGCTGGGGGAAAGGCATTAAAAAACTGGAGATGGGAAAAGCAGCTGGACGAGATCAAGGATATACAGAAGAAGATATGATGGAGAAGATACAATTCCATCATCATCATCATCATGATGATAATAACAATAACCATAAAGGGATCTATATTAGCTCTGCCCCAACCCTGGCCCACCAAACTAGATTTAGCTCATTAGTTTCCAATGTGTATGTGTGTGCTGTTACAAAACAGTAAAATAAATTAAGAAAAGAGACAAAAAGTCAGTGGTTCCAAAACTGTGAGTTGTGCTTTTCTTTCTAAACAATTAGACTTTTAATGTTAAAGTAGTTATAATTTAAAGCTATACAGTGTTAGAAATAACATAAATCTTGCTCAGGTCCTGGCACTTGTATCAATAATGAAATTACAAATGAGAAATATTGGCATCATGTAAACATATTTACAAGAAAGAAAAAAGTTATTACAAAATGCCTCTGCATACTAGACAGTTACCATCTTGTATCAGTAACTCAATTACATCTGTTGTAATTCTGAAAAAGATTCATTCATTCACTTGACTCATCCTGGAAAAAAAAATAACATCAAGTGTTGACCCCACTAGACAAGAATACATTCACAAGAATAATGCTTTGAGGGAAAAAAAAAGGTTCAAGACATGGCAGGACTTTGGCATGGTTTAAGACTTCAAGAGCTTTCCTACCTGTGTGATCCTGGACAAGTCACTTAACCCCAATTGCCTCGCCTTTACTGCTTTTGGAACCAATACTTAGTATTGATCCCAAGACATATGATGAGGGTTTTTTTAAAAAGACTACAAGAATTTAAACAATCCCACCTAACCAAAGACAAATTTTTATCATTTTAACAACATACCATTGAGAGTTTCCCCACCTTTAAAAAATTTCCTCTCAAGAAAAAACAGACCAGGCTGTTAAAATGAAGGGATCCATTTGGCAGGATTTGGGGAGTTAATTTGATGGAGGGGAGAATTGAGAAAATAAGTGAAATTCATTGGAATGCCAAAACATGTTTTCTAATCTTGAGAAAAGGATGTGTTTGTTTCAGAGATTTAACCTGGCCCTGCCAAAAACCTTCTTGGATAATTGCAATGAACAAAATGTAGCCCTAGACCCATGTTGTCAAACCTATGTTACATGTGTCAGAAGGGCTGCTCCCTTCCCTCTCTCCATGTGTGCCTGAGGGCATTTCTCACATCACCTGCCCCTCTGCCCAGAATGCTTCCTCCCTCCCCTGTCTTGGGTAAGGCAGGAGGTTCACTTGCAGAGTGAGGATTGTAGTTTGGGCACTTGGTTTCTAAAAGATTTGCCATCACAGTCATAGACAATTGCTTGTGTAAAAAACTCCATTTCTGTCTGGATAATTTCAATTTATTCTCCTTCCTTCCTTCCTTCTGTTCTCTTTCTTTCTTTCTTTCTTTCTTTCTTTCTTTCTTTCTTTCTTTCTTTCTTTCTTTCTTTCTTTCTTTCTTTCTTTCTTTCTTTCTTTCTTTCTTTCTTTCTTTCTTTCTTTCTTTCTTTCTTTCTTTCTTTCTTTCTTTCTTTCTTTCTTTCTTTCTTTCTTTCTTTCTTTCTTTCTTTCTTTCTTTCTTTCTTTCTTTCTTTCTTTCTTTCTTTCTCATTTGGACTCTCCTATAGTTAATGGGATTTGTTGGTTTTGTTTTGTTTTGAGATGTACCATTTATTAAAACTAGGATGATATGGATTGTGGCTGCTGCTGTTCTGAACCAAAGATGGAGAGGTTTTAGCAGACTCCTTGCTGTTTGCAGAACTACAGCTGGTGAAGTGATAGATCCATTCTCTGAATAGGCAGCAGAGGAGGAATCTGATCCTTGGGATTCCTGAATCTCCATGTGGATCCTAAGAGAGCTGGGGTGTGTTTGACTTGTGACACACTTTATTGATATAGGGCTTGAAGGATGTATGCACAGACAAGTGTTTCTTTCTGTCACTACCATTGGCCAACAGTCTATCAGCCTTCAAATTCACAGTTTCTCTTGTGTGTCCTTTGGGGAATCTTGAGGCTTTCAGAGCCCAACAACTTATGTCTCCCCAACTCCAAGCCTGGTGCTCTCTCCACTAGGTGCCTCAGGAGAGCAGCAAGAACTAACTGCCTTTGGAAATCAAAAGGTTCTTTTATTGACCTCAAGTTTTTCCCTGAAACAATGGCTCATCTTTTTAACAGCAGTAACATCCCATGACCGTGAGTCTAGTTTCGAAAGAATCTAAATTGAGGATCACCCCAATGGCACTGCTGAGACACATGGTGAGTGTGAGAAGAATTGAAACATGTTATAAATGGAGAATTGTGAAGTAGCAGAGAGGAGATCATCAAAGAAATTTATAATTGAAAAGGAAGATGTTATGAGAGCAAGAGATCGTTAGTGTATAGACTGGGTGCTCCAATGGTCTCCCTTAAGTGTCAAAAGAACACAAGGAAGAACTTTGACAGTTTTTTTTCACTTTTATGTGAAGCTATGGGTGTGTGTTGCATAAGATGTTCAGATTAGGATGAGTTCTGCTCTTTCTCCTCTGGAGAAAGCTCACAATGAGGAGATCACAGATCTTTCAGCGTTAATGATGCTGCTGATAGTGGTCACTGCTTATATGTATGAACAAGTTCCAAAGAGTCTTCAAAGCCATTATTTCATTTGATCCATATGATAACTCTGTGAGGTGGGAATGGCATATGTTATCCTTATTTTACATGGTAAGAAACTGAGGCACAGGCAAGTTAAATGACTTGCCTAGGGTTACACAGTTTGTAAGTGTCTGAAGCAGGATTTGAACTAAGATGTCCTCGATTCCATGTTCAATATTCTTCACTACACTTAGCTGTCAACAATCGGCATGATGGTATCAACGGTGATGGTTATAGCATGGAGATGGTAGTGTTCTTGGTAGTCACAGAATCCTAGAATTGTCGAGTTGGAAGATATTTCAGTAATCACTTAATCCAACTCATATTTTAAAGCAGAAGTTCTTCATTGGGGATCTGATAGTAGTAAATGAAGTGACTGTCCTGTGGATACACAATCTCAGAGCCAGGATTGAAGTCCATTGACTTGGATGTTAAATCTAAGTTCGTGTTAAAGTCTGGTTCTCAAGCTTTTTGGTCTTTATACTTGAAAACAAAACAAAAACCTTCCCTTCTTTTGTGTACTCAATATTGTGTATTGGTTCCAATACCGAAGAGTGTTAAGGGCTAGGCAATGGGGGTTAAGTGACTTGCCCAGGGTCACACAGCTAGAAAGTGTCTGAGGTCAGATTTGAACCCAGGGCTTCACATCTCTGAGCCTGACTCTCAATCTGCTGAGCCACCCAAGTGTCCCCTCTTTTTTATACTTAAAAAAATTACTGAGGACCCTCCCAAAGAGATTTTGTGTGGGTTATATCTATTCATATTTATAATATTAGAAATGAAAACATCTTTGTATTCTTAGCAAAATAGTTTTGTCCTAAAAGACTTTGTGAAAGGGTACTGACTGCCTGGGGTCCTTAGACCTTGCTTGTTCTAAAGGAATTCACACTACAACATATTTAGCAAATAGTCTCGCTTGAAGGCTTCTAATGAAGGAACTACTATCTCCTAAAGCAGCCCCTTCCACTTTGGGATGGCGCTAATTCTTGCGCAACAGGACACCAAACTCAAATCTGCCTCTTTGCACTTTCTCCCCAAGGTGGGCAGGTGGCACAGTGGATAAGTACCAGGAAGAGCTGAGTTCAAATCTGACTACAGACACTTCCTAGTTGTGAGAACCCAAGCAAGTTATTTAACCCTGTCTGCCTCAGTTTCCTCATCTGTAGAATGGAGAAGTAAATGGCAAACCACTCCAGTATCTTTGCCAAACCTCTCCCCTCAAACTCCAAATGGAGTCATAAAGAGTCCAACACAACTGAAATGTCTGAATAACAACAAATTTCTCACCACAACTGTTCCTTGTTCTCCCTCCCCAACCCCCAGGATAAGTAGAACAAGTCTAATCTCTCTCCTATACCACGAGAGCCTTTCACATATCTGTGTGATGATGCTGATAACTTTTCAGCTTTAAAACACTCTCTCCTCAAAGTTCTGTGAGGCAGATAGTGCCAGTGCCTTGCCCATTCAACAGATGAAGAAACTGAGGCTCAGAAAGGTCATGTGATAGTCCCATGGCGACCCAACCTCAGAGCCAAAATTTAAATTCAGGTTTCCTCCCTCTAAATCCTGTTCTTGGTCCACATCCTTCTCCTCCATAACAGGAAAACATTATGAACAGAGAAGGAACTTGGTTCTTGCTTTTGAGGGCATGAGCTTCCTATGGAGGCAGCAGACACAACTAGAACAATGATACTCCCCTAATAACTTCCTTTCCCCTTCCAATTGAATGTTGGGAGCAGTCCAAATCCATTACTCCGAGATCACTACTGGGGGTGAAACCTCCAAGTTTACCCTTACCTGTCCTGTGCCCTTTCCCCAAGATCATAGGATTTAGAACTAAAAGGAGTCTCTAGTCCAAACCCTTGAGAAAACTGAGGCTGAGAGAGGGTAATGGACCTACCCAATATCACATACTGGCTAAGTGTTAGAGGCAGGATTCAAATCCAGACCTTCTGAGTCCAAATCTAGAACACTAGGCTGTCTTGTCACCATTTTACTCTCTGTTAGGATGACTGTCCTTTGGTCCATTAGTTACCTCCATAGTGCCATGTGTCTCCCTTTTGTTGGCCAGATGAGTAGGACACGTGGGGTTTAGCCCTGGAATCTGGGAATAAAACCTACCCCGGGATCCCCTTTGGACCCTCTCAAAATCACAGAGTATCGGAACTGCCAATGATTTTTTTTTTAATCCTTACCTTCAGTCTTAGAATCAATAATACTAAATATCGATTCCAAGACAGAGGAATGGTAAGGGTGAGGCAATTGGGATAAATGACTTGCTCAGGATCACACAGCTAGGATTACGTGGCCTTTGAAAGCACTTCTTGGTCAACTCCATGTCATGATGAGGCATCCCAAGGTGACCTTTGGTGGGAGGGTGTAGAAAACAGAGTGGCTAAATCAACTTTTGCTTACCGAATGTCTGCTGCCCCAGTCTCTGTCCAACCCAAGTACCAAAAAATGGCGCAGTGGTCTTGGAATCAGAAAGACTCATCTTCATGAGTTCAAATCTAGTCTCAGATGCTTTCTAGCTGTGTGACTCTGGGACGATCAACCCTGTTGGCCTCAGTTTCGTCATCTGTCAAATGAGCTGGAGAAGGAAATGGCAAACCACTCCAGTATCTCTGCCAAGAAGACCCCAGTTGGGGTCATGAAGGGGCAGATAAGACTGAAATGACTGAACAACAAATAAAGAATTCTGCCTTCTCTCTTTAGAGACATCCCCTTCTGGGATAGCTAATAAGTGCCTCTGAGAATAGTATTCAGTCTCTGAACTCAGTGGAGACACGATACTCTCTCTAATGAATCTATTCAGAGGGTGAGCTGAAACCGGACAGACCAATCTTCTAGCTCACTAGAGCCTTCTCATTTTAGAACTGGAAAGAGGGGCAGCTGGGTGGCTCAGTGGATGGAGAGCCATGCCTAGAGATGGGAGGTCCTGAGTTCAAATCTTGCCTCAGATACTTTCCTAGCTGGGTGATCCTGGGCAAGTCACCTAACCCCCAATTGCCTAGTCCTTCCCACTCTTCTGCCTTGGAACCAATAGACAGTATTGATTCTAAGGCAGAAGGGAAGGGTTTTTTAAAAAATAGAAGTGGAAAGGACTTTAGGTGTCCCCCTCTCCTACACAAGAATCCTCTCCAAGCATCCTTGATATCCAATCTCTTCTTGAATATCTCTCGTGATGCAGAGCTCACTACTTGTTTAGAATGTTAATAGCAAGCTGCTAATTTACTAGATGCTTCATAGCTGGCTTTAATTATCTAGATAAGCTCCTCCACAGAGGATGGAGACCCCTGGCAGAGAATAAGAAAAAAATGGAGGAGTCTTGGGGTCATTATAAGGGAAAGCTTTGACAGTGAGGGTTGTTAAATACAGAACTAGGCGATCAAAAGCTTGCCTAAGTTTTCCTGCTTTGGAGAGCTTTCCGCTAGACTGGTGGTTCTCTGAACCGTGGCCCTCGATCAGTGGGACTTCACCATTTTTTCCAAGGCCACAGTGGACTGGTCAGAATCCAGATTCTTTGCTAATTACACGAGAGTGACCTGACCCAAACCTTCCCCGACAGCAGCTGGGGAAGAAGACCTCTCCATTATTAACAAGAGGTGTCCTTCTGAAAGCAGGCCAACTAAACTAATGGTATCTGGATTTGACACTCAATTAGACATAATTAAGACGCTCAGCTGGAAAATGGCTGATGCCTTGGGCCCCCTGAGGGAATGATCTCTTAGCACGACACTCTCTTCCTATCCCCCTTCTCCTATTCTTGGGGAGGGAGGCATTTTTTCAAAGTCAGACTCAGAACACTTGTGCCAGCCTGGCCCCAGCATCTTTGCCTATTGCAAGGCTCCCACATCCTCAGAAAGAGGAAGTGGCAAGAGAGGAGAAAACAGTCAACAGAGAAAGATGAAAGCCAGTGAAGGAGGGACCAATCTTCTTTTCTTAAGAAAAAATTTAGAACTTGTGAAAAGGCCATTAAAAACCCCCCAACAACCAGAGATCCAACTCTTGTTCTCTAGGGAAATTGTTTCACTGAATGAGAGTGACTCAATGGGCTACATAAGACATCTTGAGAGATTATGAATGCTAACAGTGTTGTTGGGACAAAGGGATGGGAGAGGGGCTTCGGATGAGCCTGAAATTGCCCCCCACCTTCTGCTCATCTCCTGGGGAGCTCTAGCTGAGAGCCTGGCCCTCACCTCATTCCTTGTTTCCATCCATGCAGTATATGCTGTTGGAATCCCAACTCCTCCTTCACACCTTGACATGGTGGACCTCCATTCTCTGGTGGTTTCCTGGCACCATCTGCCAATGATCTATACCTGGATCAACTGAGCCCTGCTGAATAGAGGAGGGGGGTGTAAATACTCTCAGAGGTGTCACCTTCCCTTGGGGCCACTTCTACCAGGAAGCGGGAGGCTGGGTCATAGGTAGGGTGCTTAGGGAGGTGATGGCACCATCATTGTATTCTGCCAGGAAATCTCCATGGGAGAGCAGCCATTCTGGGGTCATGCTTTGTCCTCTGCTATCTCTAGCATAGGGGATGTTGGGATCTGTGATTTATTTGGTTTAGGGAACTCCCAGATGAGGAAAAATCCCTCTGCCAATGTAAATTGGCACCTTCTCTGCAACTGATAGTCTTGGGGGCAGCTAAGTGAATTGCAAGCCAAGCCTAGAGACATTTTGGTCTAGACACTTTCTAGCTGGGTGACCCTGGGCAAGACATTTGTCACCCCCAATTGTCTAGTCCTTACTGTTCTTCTGCCTTGGAACCAATACACCATATTGCTTCTAAGATGGAAGGTAACAATTGTTACCAGATATAGCTGTATCTTATTCAAGGACAGAGGCTCCCACCATGATGGACCAGTGTAAGAGTTGGGGGACAGTGTGGGGCAGGAGCTAGTTCTGCTCCAGCTTACAGAGCAGTAATGCTGTGTAATGGAGGGAGGGCTGGATTCAGAGTCTGGGCAATCTATAGTAGAAGACCTTGGGAGATACTAGATGTGGAACTCTGGGGAAAGGAAGGTTTTTCTGAGCCTTGGTTTCCTCACTTGTAAAATGGGTATAATACCCATTAATATCCATGACACTTGTACAGCCTACTTTGATGAAGGGTCCCTGTGAGACTCAACACACTGTAGATACCATCTACAGTTATTTGGAGCCCACTGGCTGTGATGACCTGTAGCAAGGTCTCACCCCAAGCTCAAATGCTCTTAGATTTATCCCATTGCTGAAATTGCCAATTTTCCTTTGATCTTTTTAAAGATGGCAGGACCCAGTGCCCAGAGTGCCCATCTCTGATTCATACTTGCTGTGTGACCCTAGATAAGTCATTTAACTTCTCAAAATGTTCTTAGAGAACACTCTAAGACTGGTGGTTGCAAAATAGTTACTGATCTGCATTGATAGAGGGATTTTCATCACTCAGAATTTCTTTCATCAAGTAAATCACTTGTCTGGCCCCCAGAGAAATAGTTCTGTGTTAAGCACTCTGTGGAAGAGGAGAGAGAAATAATCATAATTTATATGGATATAATACTTTAAGACTTAACAAAATTCCTCATATCAACCCTATAAGATAGGTTGTACAAATGTTATTATTCCTTTTTACCAGGTAAGGAAACTGAGGTACAGAGACCTCGAGGTAAGGTCTAGGTAAAGTCACCTAGAGAGTTAGTAGTGGCTGGTCTGGTTCTGAGTGCGGATCTTACTCCATGAGGCGCATAAGGGCAATGTGGTACCCATGGTGGGGCATCTAAGTTGCACAGTGGTTAGAGCACCAAGCCTGGATTCAGGAGGACCTGGTTTCAAATCTAGCTTCAGACTCTTCCTAGAAAGTCATTAAACCCTGATTGCCTCACCCTTGTTGCTCTTCTGTCTTAGAAATGATACTAAGAGAGAAGGTAAGGGTTAAAAAAAAAAGACAGTGTGGTACACTTAGAAAGAAAATTTGAAACAGTGGAGGAAGCACCAGCCTCCATTCTAGACCCAACTCTGATGTGGGACTTGAACAAGAACCAGCCATGAAAGTATTCCCACTTCAGGTGCTAGAAGAACTAAAAGATCTCTAAATATTCCTGTCATAACTGAGAATCTATAATTCAGGAAGCTCCTCCACTGTCAGGGCCTCAAGCTTCCTCATCTGTAAAATGGGGCTAATACCCTGCCTTGTCTAACTCATAATCTTTTAAGAATCATTTGTGGAAACTACACTTCATGTTGTGTAATTAGAATGATCCAGAATATAGCTCTAGAGCTGCCTTTGAGAGGCCATATAGTCCAACCCCACTATCTTACAATGGAACAAACTGAGGCTCAGAGAAGACAAGTAACTTGTCTAAGGCTACAGAGAGAGGAACCACAGAAGGTGGGATTTGAACTCCGGTCCCCGACTCACTAGGGCAATGCCTTTTCCCATGGTACCATACTGCTTTCCCTAAGCTCCCAGCTTGGGGAAATGGACCTCCCTCCTTTGTTTGCACAAGTGGAGGATTATGGGTTGGGAATGTTGTTTAAATCGTCAGATGTGGTTGTGTGTTGTGTGGTTTTGATGAACTGGTGTTTTTCCCCTCCTTTTAGACTTGTTGTTGTTGTTACTGCTACAAGGAGTGGCTTACAGGGTAAGCCAGGGAGAATATATTAAAAAATGAAGGTGAGGTGAGGACAAAAGTCTTTTGAGGGGAGATTGAACTTGCAGCGCCAATAGGTGTCTTTGCTTAGCTAAGATTTAGTCTTAGACGGATGCTTGAGGCACTGAGAAATTTAGTGAGTCAGTCAGGGTCACACAGAGCTCTCTAATGATTGTGTCTCCTCAAAGAAAGAATATCAATAAAAATGTGAAAATAACAAAGTTGTTAACCCTGAAGCTGTTATAAAAATGTTGGCTAATTTTGAAAGAAGAATCCAGACTTCGGTTTCCTCCTCTGGAAAAAGAGGAGAGTAGGATGGACAAATGGTCTTGGAGATCCTTTTTAGTTTTAAACCTACAATCTTTCTGGACCTCAGTTTCTCCACCTGTAAAATGAGAGGACTGGACTAGATTCCCTAGAAGTTTTTCCCAGCTTTAGACCTGGGATTTTATAACCTTCTTGGACCTCAGTTTCCCTATCTGTAAAATGAGAAAGTTGGACTGGATGACCTAGAAATCTTTCCCAGCTTTTGACTTGGGATCCTATAACCTTCTTGGACCTCAGTTTCTCTATCTGTAAAATGAGAAAGTTGGACTGGATGACCTAGAAATCTTTCCCAGCTTTTGACCTGGGATCCTATAACCTTCTTGGACCTCAGTTTCCCTATCTGTAAAATGAGAGAGTTGGACTGAATGACCTAGAAATCTTTCCCAGCTTTTGACTTGGGATCCTATAACCTTCTTGGACCTCAGTTTCTCTATCTGTAAAATGAGAAAGTTGGACTGGATGACCTAGAAATCTTTCCCAGCTTTTGACCTGTGATCGTATAACCTTCTTGGACCTCAGTTTCTCTATCTGTAAAATGAGAAAGTTGGACTGGATGACCTAGAAATCTTTCCCAGCTTTTGACCTGGTATCCTATAACCTTCTTGGACCTCAGTTTCTCTATCTGTAAAATGAGATGGTTGGACTGGATGAGCTCCAAAGTCTTTCTCTCTAGGTCTTAGCTTTCTCCCTGCAAAATGAAGGGCTTGGACTAGATGACCTCTGCTCTGTCCTCTGGCTTTGGAGTTCTATCCTGTTGACTGGTTTCCTTTGTAAATATTCTTTTCTAAAAAGCCCCCTCTGGTAGCCTGGAGCTCTCTGCCTGGGCCTGGGGACACCTCCTGTCATGTCAGCTCCCTAGTCCCATGGTTCCAGGCTCTAAAGAGTGTCAGGGAGCAGCAGAGGAGCCAGGAGCAGGTGGAGAGTGGGAAGTGGACAGTGAAGGAACCACTCCTGCCCTCTGCCCCACTCTGCTGCCCTTTGGGGAAGGAGGGCTGAGGTGGGAGGGAAGTAATCTTCCTTTTAAAAAAGTCTCCTAGAGCTTGGCACCAACCCTGGCATATTGGCAGCTGCCAAGACCTAAATTTGGATGGCCTGTAAAGCATTGCCTGACATGAGAGGAGGGGCCACAAGTATAAGCCTCGGGGTTGTGGAGGATGCTGGTTCTGGTTCGGTGGCCTCTACAGCTGATCAGACAACTCACCCAAAGGACTTCCCCTTTCCACTCACCCCACCAAGTCAGAGGCAGCCTGATAGAATGGAAGGACCTCTAGGATTAGAAGATCTAGATTCTAAGCTTAGCTTTTCCATTTACTAGCTGTGTGACCATAGGTAGGGTTTTTTTCCCCCCTGAGCCTTCATTTTTTCATCAGTAAAATGGGATTTAAAAAAGGTACTTATCTCTCATTCAGAGTTGAATCAAATCCAAAGATCCAAGCTTTGGGGACAAAAATTCACTAGTTTACAAAAACTGCTGGGAAAATTGGAAAACAGTATGGGAGAGATTAGGTTTAGATCAACATCTCACACCCTACACCAAGATAAACTCAGAATGGGTGAATGACGAATATAAAGAAGGAAACTATAAGTAAATTAGGTGAACACAGAACAGTATACTTGTCAGATCTTTGGGAAAGGAAAGATTTTAAGACCAAGCAAGAGTTAGAAAAAATTATGAAATGTAAAATAAATAATTTTGATTACATTAAATTAAAAGGCTTTTATACAAACAAAACCAATGCAACCAAAATTAGAAGGGAAGAAACAAATTGGGAAAAAATCTTTATAACAGAGTTGAATTAGATGCTTCAAAAACCTTGTAGAAAGTGGTAATAGAGTCAGAAAAAATATATTAAAGTCAGATGAAGGAATAACAGAGCTCCCCCCATCCCCAGCACCCATTCAGGATGGAATTAGTCTTAGAAAGAAGAATCTGGAAGTAAGCTACAGACATTATGGGCATTGAGCTAAGCAAGTGGCCAAATACCTCTTGGTGCTTGATTGCCCTTGCTTGGACTCTGGAATGGAGAGCCTGATGGAAGCCTCCTCTTAACTTGGGGATAGTACAGCAGACTCACAGACGCATGAAGGATGGTACCTGAGACATCCCTGTGCCTAGCATGGACACAATGACACTCCATCATTTCCCCCATTCATGGGTTGGAAGAATCTAACACAGGTGCCCTCCTGGGGCAGGAGTCCAGGAGATCCTCCTGCCATTCCTCTTCCCATGAAGCCAACTCTCCTTTTTCCAAGTGCTGCTGACACTTGGGTTCTGTTAAAAAAAAAGTTTTGTTTAGTTAACAGAAACCTATTTTCTCTTCTTCCCACCTTCCACTTCTTAGGAAGAGAAAGAAAAAAGTAAATTCCTTGTAACAAAAACAGTCAGACAAAATAAATTCCCTCATTGGTCATGTTAAAAATGTGTCTCCTTTTGCATCTTGAGTCTGTAACAGCTTTGTTAAGAGACAAGCAGCATTTGTCCCTGTTGGTCCTCTGGAAAGATGGATGGTCATGGCGTCCATCAGAGTTCTTTCGAAGTGTCTTTATAGCATTGTATAAATTATTGTATAAATTGCAGAATTCTAGGCTCTTCCATTCACTGACAAGTTGTGTGAATTTGGACAAGCCCCCTCTCTGAGTCTTAGTTTCCCCATCTGTAAAATGGGAACAATAATATTTACACTACTGTGTACCTCACAAGAAAGGGCTATATGGATGAGCGGAAGCAAAGACTCAATCTGGGGAAAAAGGCAAAGAATATTGGCTATACTCAGGCTCTTCTTTTCTTCTTCTCCCCAAATAAATATTATCCTTAATGGTTGAGTAAGTTTTTAGAGCTAACGGCATGCTTTCACATTCTTTATTTCTGGGTCTCATTATCCTTCCCTGTATAATGAAAGTGCCACCACCTCCAGGAAATCTGCCTTGATTCCTTCTCTGATGATAATTTAGGTCCCCAGATCTAAATATTATGATCTCATGAGTTTCAATGATCCTTGTAAAAGTCCCACTGCATGTGGGTGGCGCAGTGGAAAGAATGCCAGATCTGAAAGGCAGGAAAACTCCTCTTCCTGAGTTCAAATCTAATCTCAGACATTTACTAGTTGTATGATCCTGGGCAAGTCACTTAATATTGTTTGCTTCAGTTCTTCCTCTGTGAATAAGCTGGAGAAGGAAATGGCAAACCACTCCAGTGTCTTCACCCAGAAAATCCCAAATGGGCTCATAAAGAGTTGGACACAACTGAAATGATATAACAACAACAACAAAAAAGACAGGTGCTGGAAACTGAGGGTGTTAAAGGACCTCCTATTAGTCAGTCAATAAACATTTATTAAGGATCTACTTGGTGCCAGGCACTGACCCCAACCTGCCTTTCCTTTATTTCACATAATTCCACTTCACATCTCCTCAACGTTTCATTCACATTAGACCACCAGCTGTTGCACTTCTTCGCCTTCTTTCTCCCTCTGAGCATTACTACAGGGTATCTTTTGAGTTTGGACTCACTCCCTTCTCATTTCTTCCTCTTGAAATTCTCTTCCATCAAAAGCCAGTTAAAGAGTCACCAACTCTGTGAAGCCTTCCATGATTCCTTCTCCAAGGGCTTCTGCCATATTCTACTTTCTATAATTCGTAATTGTTTCCTTTTTCATCATTATATCCCTATCACCAGCACGGAGTCTGTATACAATAGGTGTTTTATAAATATTGACTGCAATGACCAAAATGGAACCCAGACCAAATTGCTTGTCATCTCCGAGAAGGGGGAGGGAAGAGAGGAAGGAAGACAATTTGGATATTATAATTTTGGAAAATGTATGTTGAAAATTATTACATTCTATTGGGAAAAGAAAATATCTTTGAACAAAAAAAAAGTAATGTTGGTTGAATTGAATTGAAATGTGGGTTTCTATAAAGTTCTTAGAGCCGTGTCAGGTGATCTTAAGCTCTAGAATTTGTCACAAGCCTGCTATTGATGGAGGGAAGCTTCTTCACATCATAATTTTAAAAAACAAACACAATTTTTTAATAGAGATGGTGATGTAATGGTGATGATTCTGGGTTCGTGACTACACCATTCATCACAGTAACCTTTCCTCTCTCTCCTGCAACCTCCCACACCACTCTTCCCCTGACCCTTTCAGTAAAGGACCTTGCTTCATACTTCACTGAAAAAATTCAGGCCATCTGCCAGGAGCTACCTCTTTTCCTCAGCGCACATCCCCTTTGTCATCATGTCTTCTTATCTCTCTCCCTTGCCTCCAAGCTCTGATGAAAAGATAGCCTTTCTCTTTGTCAACACCTGACCTTCCATGTTGGAACCTTTGATCCAATTCTCTATCATTTCCAAAAGATTGCCTCTGCTTTCATCCCCAATTTCTAAATTTCATTTGTATGCTCATTACGTCCAAGATGCCTACACACATGTGTCTATGTCTCTTCCATTCTAAAAAATTATTTTAGATAATTATTTTAGATAATTAAATATTTTAGATAATTAAATATTTTAGATATTTAGATATTAAAATAAATAAATATTTTAGATAATTAAAAAATTATCTAAAAAATTATTTTCCTAATTAGCTGTGTGACCCTGGACAAGTTTCTCCAACTGTAAAATGGGGATGATAGCAACCCCTACTTCTTAGGGTTGTTGTAAGGGTTGAATGAGATAATATTTACAAAACATAGGCACTGCCCAGTACATACAAACACTTGTTTCCTTCTTTCTTTCTGAAATTTGTGGGGAAAAGGTGGTAGTGGTGAGGGGCAAGGGGAACAGGAAAGACCTCTTAACAGAAGATGTCCCCTGAGCAGAGTTTGGAAGGAAATAAGGGATTCTAAGGGATAGAAGTGAGATGAGAGTGATGGTGACCCTAG
>NC_077228.1:504720400-504745400 GCF_027887165.1 Monodelphis domestica
TCCCCTCATGTCCCCTCCCTCAAACGCACTCTGGTCCCAGGGGTACCCTCAGCTTTCACGTGTGAGATTCACAGCTAGACTATGAAAAGGGCAGTAAGGCTGGAGGTTATCCTTGCCTCCTTACAGCTGTGAGTCCAGATATTAACTTCCACCTTCCCTAACTCTATGCCAGTTTCCTTTTCATGTGGTCTGGAGGATTCAGCTAAGTTGGCCCTGAAAATGGAAATGACTTGGAGGGTCATCTGCCTTTAGGACGTCATTTCCTAGAAAGACAAGGGCATATTGCTTGCAGCAGTGGTCAGCAAACTTTTGGGATCACCCGCTCTTCTTTATGTTTGAACACATCCCCAATGTGTCTATATTTATTTATAAATCCTATACAAGCACTAGTGTACATTATAAAAACACAAACAAAAATAGAAATGAAAAAGGATCGATGAAGATGAAATTAAAATATTTTATATAATTTTTATTTTATGTACTAATGATATGAAAAACTTTTTGCATTCACCAAAATTTTAAAAATATATTTTTTTAATGAAAGCAATGTAAATTGAATAGCATTCTTTTGTTGTTGTTTTAATCTTGCCTTAATGTTCAGCTCTAAAGAAGATATTGGGTTCTAAGTTCTCCAAGTCCTTAGCATAGTGCCTGGCCCATAGCAGAGACTTAAATTCTTGTTGACTTGACCTGATTTGACTAAGTTCAGCTTGTTTTGTTATTTGGTCTTAATGGCTTTGATAACTGAGACACCTCTGGAAGACAAATGGAGAAATGCGCCATTTGGTTATGTTTGGTAAGAAACCCGATATGTGTATTTCAGTCCCATCCACCAGTTTTGTTGTTGTTCTGGTTGAGGCTGAAATTCGCCTATGGTGATCTCTCAGGATGAAGGAGGTTGTTCTTGATCTGGGTCCAGGTCGGAAACATGGCTGACTCAGCTGGAGAGGAAAAGGAGAGCAACAGGCTGATCGACAGATACCCTGTTGACCCTGGCATTTTGGAGATGGATTTTGCTGAGGAGAGGTTTGGGAACAGCAGCAGAGATCCAGAAGCCCAATGAGCGAGCATTCTGATTTAGCAACTTGTTCCCCAACCCCACTAGCAGCTGAAGCTGCCACCTTTGCTTCTGATCAGCACTCAATGCTGTAGCCATAGTTCAGCGATCTCTTATTTTCCTGTGAGTAAAGGAAGAGTCCAGAGGTCACACTCTCTTCATGGGTAAAGCCAGGGCCAGGGGACATTTGAGGGGAGCACAGATACCATGGTTGTGGGATGGGGAGGGCCAGGCGGGAATGACTGTCTGCCCAAGAAGGAGCATATCTTCATGGACAATCTCCAGGTCTCATCTCCACAAATCCTGCTTTCCCTGTAAGATTTCAGGGCCTAGGGTAGAAGAAAACTTGGAAGTATGGGAGGGTATGTATGGAAGTACTGTAATTCCTGGAGTCAGTCATTTCAGTCACATCCAACTCTTCATTATCATGTTTGGGATGTTCTTGGCAAAGATATTAGAGCAGTTGGCCATTTCCTTCTCCAGCTCATTTATAGATGAGGAAACAGAGGCAAACAGGGCAAAGTACTGTCCAGGGGACACATAGATAGTTTACTAGAGTGGTCTGCCATTTCCTTCTCCAGCTCATTTATAGATGAGGAAACTGAGGCAAACAAGGTGAAGTAACTTGTCCAGGGACACACAAATAGTTTACTAGAGTGGTCTGCCATTTCTTTCTCCAGCCTCATTTATAGATGAGGAAACTGAGGCAAACAGGGCAAAGTAACTTGTCCGGGACACATAGATAGTTTACTAGAGTGATTTGCCATTTCTTCTCCAGCTCATTTTACAGATGAGGAAACTGAGGCAACCAGGATGAAGTAATAGTTCATCCAGGGTCACACAGTTAAGATCCTAGAGTAGTTTGCCATTTCCTTATCAGTTCATTTACAGATGAGGAAACTGAGGCAAACAGGATGAAGCAACTTGTTCCGGGACACATAGATAGTTTACTAGAGTGGTTTGCCATTTCCTTCTCTAGTTCATTTTACAGATGAGGAAACTGAGGCAAACAAGTTAAATGACTTGCCCACAGCCAGGCACTATTAGGTGTCTGAAGCTGGATTTGAACACAGGAAAATAAGGTCTTCCTTACTTCAGGGCCAGCACTTTATGTACTATGCCCAATAGCTGCCCATCTTCAGCATGGACCCATTGTATAACCATCAGATGCAGTCTCTATATAGAATGGTTTTATGTAATAGTTTTTTCTTTTTTTATGTATATGAGCCTTTTTTCTTTTTTTTTTTGAGGGGCGGAGAAAATTGGAAATGATTATGATTCCAAAACAAGACATTAATGAAATTATTTACAAAAATTATTTCCACAAAAATAGTCTGTTGGACTCATGCTGTAGTTATTCCCCAATCCTCTAACACACATATATACACCATCATCGATGTGTCCATTGCCTTGGGGGAAATCCCCCTGTTCTCCTTGTCTTGATCATTCTCTGGAGGACTCTCCTCGATTCAGCTACAAATTTGGAATCCCCAAGTCCCTGGGGGGAGGCTTACTAAGCCTACTGGAGGTGGGGGTGAATCCTGCCCTCCTTCTCATTCCTAAGTGACCCATCCTTCATGGCTCAGTCTTGGCAAATGCCGGCATTTCCACTCTGCTTGGCCCCCAGTTGTCTTACCTATAAATAGCTAAATGAGATTCTGCATGGCCCATGTGAGTAATCCCAACATCCTCTTTGAGCTTTGATTGGAGCTGAGTCATAGACTCATGGCTCCCCAGTCCAGCATCACTTACTTACATGGTCTCAAAGAAACTTCAACCCAGCCAGTGAATCACCAGCAATTGACTAAGCTTTCAGTGAGTCCACTGTATTTCCCTTCTCCCGGAGCCAGGCTACCAAAACCTCCGACTCTAGTTGTCTACACTCGGAAGTGTAGTGAGGGCACAGGGGAGAGGTGTGTGTGCCAGCCTAATACAACAGCAATCTTTATACTGCTGAGCAGGCTGGGATTTTTTTCTTTCTCAGGTGGATTCTTGTTTTGTGTTTGATGAATGAAAAACAACAAAATGACTCCCCAGAGAGGTTTGGATATTTTGCCTTTTGCTGATGTGACACACCTAGGATGGTGCCAGGGTACCCATTTGGATGGACATGGAGGTAAAGAACCACTCCCTCCACAGACAGACTTGGTATACAGATTTAGATGTGCCTGCTTTTGCTTCACCAACCAGGCTTATGTGGCAAGATTCAATGAGGCTCGACAGATGTCCTCTGCCCCCAAACTAAAAAATATCTCCCCTATAGCAGGCATCTGTGGGTGCATGAAATTCTGGTCTTAGAGAGTCATTGCTTTGTGTTGCCAAATAAATCTTAGTGTCATCTGATCCAATCCTACCTGAAACCTGAATTCTATCTCAGCCCAAGTCCCCCAACATTCCTTCCAAATGTTTGTCTAGCTAACTTCTGAACACTCTTAGGGAGAGATTGCTTACTAACACATGAGGCAGCTGTTCTATTAAAAGATAGATTGTTCAAATGATTAGGAAATGCCAATATTATTGGCGATAACAGGCTTTCTGGAACTCAATATAAATTGAGGCAATGTCTGCTTCCTAGGACTTCTATCTACTTGTGCTTGGGTACTTGGTTTGCCCATTGATGTCACATAGACTATGTCTACCCTCTCTGGACATGAGAGTCTTTTGGACTTTGGTTTTCTTTCCTTTTTTGCTACTAGGAGTGAGGGCACAGAGAAGAGGAAAGGAAAAAAAAGAAAGAAAGAAAGAAAGAAAGAAAGAAAGAAAGAAAGAAAGAAAGAAAGAAAGAAAGAAAGAAAGAAAGAAGAAAGAAAGAAAGAAAGAAAAGAAAGAAAGAAAGAAAGAAAGAAAGAAAGAAAGAAAGAAGAAAGAAAGAAAGAAAGAAAGAAAGAAGAAAGAAGAAAGAAAGAAAGAAAGAAAGAAAGAAGAAAGAAAGAAAGGAAGAAAGAAAGAAAGGAGAAAGAAAGAAAGGAAGAGAAGAAGGAAGGAAGGAAGGAAGGAAGGAAGGAAGGAAGGAGGAAGGAAGGAAGGAAGGAGAAGGGAAGGAAGAGGAAGGAAAAGGAAGGAAAGAAGGAAAGAGAGAAAATGATGAAGATGAAGGGAAATAGAAAGAAAAAGAACGTAAGAAAAAGAGAAGAGGAAAAGAGAAAGGAAGCAAAGGAAAGTGGAAGAAAGGGAGGGAGGGAGGAGGAAGGAAGGAGGGAAGGAAAAGAAAGTAAATAAAGAGAGAGGAAAGAGAAAGGAAGAAGAGATAGGGTGGAAGGAAGGAAGGGAAAGAAAAAGGTGGAGGAGGAAGGGAAAGGAAAGAAAATAAAGAGGAGGAATGAATAATGAAAGAAAAGAGTGTCATTAAGGTGTTTTTTTTGAAGAGAGAAGAGGAGGGGAGAGGAGAGGAGAGAAGAGGAGGAGGGAAGGAAGGCCAGACAGAAGTACAGGCAAGTTTGAAAAGCTGAACTTTCAAACTTACCCTATTTACCAACCATACTTAATAAGAGATCTTCAGTTTCCCATTTTCCTGTTCTACTATGTATATGAAAATTCCCATTTTAAAAAACATGGCAGCCATTCAGATATTACACTTCCCTTCATGCTGGTGCCTTCCCTCTGTTGCTTCCTCTAATTTATCTTGGCTACTTCTCATCCATGCTGTCTCTCCCTTTAGCCTATAAGCTCCTGAGGATAGGGGCTGTATTTTATCTTTCTTGTATCCCTACAGTTTAGCACAGTACCTGCCACCTAATAGCTACTTAATAACCAAATGTTTGTTGACTCTCTAAAGACCTCCCTCATGTCCATGCTCCTCTCTAGCCCCTTCTTTTCTCCAGTCTAAACATCTGCAGCTCTTTTGCCATTTTGGAGTGTGTTTGTATGGTGTGTGCATGTGGTGCCCGTCATTATTGGGGGGTGGGAGGGAGGGAGAGAATGAGCCAATAGCTTATATTTATTTTGTCCTTTGTAATTTTCAAAGCACTTGTACATACAGATGATTTCACCTGCTTCTCACGATCCCATGGGAGTTGTCACACAATTCTTCTCCCCATTCAGGCAGTTCCTCATTCATTCCTTCACTTCACATTGTTTCTAATCCCTCTCACCAATCCCTCCTGCACATGATCTCCAGCTTGTAAATGTCTGTCTCATAAAAAAGTGTTGCCAGAAGCACGCACACACCTACCCCAGATGATGTCTAAACAGCAAAGAGGACCAGCATCCCTTGTTTGGTAGTGCAGCCCAGCCTCACGTTTTAGGAGAACCCCTTCTCATTGTTGACTCATATTAAGTTTTGGGGTGGGCAGAGACTATCAAGACTCTTTTGCAGAATTGCTGCTAAGACAGCTCTAACTCATCCTGTAGACCTGCAGATAGATGACTTTTTGAAACCAAGGATGGGACTTTATATTTAGGACAGTACAGGGAAAGCTCTTGAAATCAATAGCTATGTTACATTTTTGCCTTTGCATTCCCAGCCCCCAGCCAGAGTGCCTTGAACATCACAAATGCTGCATAGAACCAGGAGAACATTGTACACAGAGACTGATACACTGTGGTACAATTGAATGTAATGGACTTCTCCATTAGTGGCAATGCAATGATCCAGGATAATTCTGAAGGATTTATGAGAAAGAACACTATCCGATCCAGAGAAAGAACAGTGGGAGCAGAAACACAGAAGAAAAACAATGGCCTGATCACATGTTCAATGGGGATATGATCAGGGATGTAGACTCTAAGAGATCACCCTAGAGCAAGTATCAATCATATGGAACTAGGTCTTGATCAATGACACATGTAAAACCCAGTGGAATTCCACATTGGCTACAGGGGAGGGGAAGGAGGGGAAGCAGTATGAATCATGTAATAATGAAAGATATTCTAAATTAATTTAATTAATCAGTTAAATTTTAAAAATAAATTAAAAAACAAATGGCTATATAACCAATGTCTGTTGAATTGCTTTATTGAATTTTTTGCCTTTTCATTTTAAATGGAAGATTCATCTTATTGATCCGGCTTACTGAGGTGTTCTTAAGGGTTGGTTTTCTCCTCTGGTATAAGAGATATCCAGACTTTGATAGTGACATAGTTGTGACTTTATCCAAGTCATTTAACCGGTTCAGCTCTGCTACTTTACCTGTGTGATTTTGAGCAAATCACTTAACCTCTGAGTCTCAATATCCTGATTTGTAAAATAAAGGACTTAGACCAGGTGGTCCCTGTCTATCTCTAAATCAGTGATCCAAGAGTTTCTTTGACTTTCACTTTCTATAGCTGTAAAATTAGGGTAACTAACTGAATAGTAGTAACTCTCATTTATATGGCACATTGAGGTTTGAAAAACCCTTTCCTCACAACAATGCGTCCTTAAGGATAAAGATGCCTTAATAACCCTCTTTCTTTCTTTCTTTCTTTTCTCTTCCTTTTCCTTCTTCCTTCCTTCTTCTTCTTTCCTTCCTTCCTTTTTCTTTCCTTCCTTCTTCCCTCCATCCATTCTTCTTTCCTTCCTTCCTTCCTTCCTTTTCTTCTTCCTTTCCTTCCTTCTTTCTTTTCTTCTTCCTTTCCTTTCTTCCTTCCTTCTTTCCTTTCTTCCTTCTTTCTTTCCTTCCTTGCTCCCTTCCTTCTTTCCTTCCTTCCCTCCATCCATTCTTCCTTCCTTCCTTCCTTCCTTCCTTCCTTCCTTTTTTCCTTCCTCCCTCCTTCTTCCCTTGCCTTTACTCCCTCCCTCCCTCCCTCCCTCTCTCTCTTTCTCTCTCAAGTTGTACAAGTATCAATATCTTCCAGCTTTGGGAAGTTGCCCATGATCACACAGTTCTCTAAAGTGACATTTGAATCAAGAGAGTTCCTCACCTCAGCTCTAGTTCTCTACCCACTTTGCAACGCTGCCTCTCTGAAATGTTCTCCAAGGTCTTCTCCAGCTCTAAATTCTAGGATCCTTCCAGAAGAGGTGGAGTAGTATGAGTACAGAATACTGCCTATGTCGTCAGAAGCAAGTGTTGGGTTAGTTGGTTTTGTACAGCTGTTTTATTTTGTTCTGAGGAAAGACTCACTGCATGCAGGGGGTAGGAGGCAAATAGCACTAGACATGATGATAATGCAAAATCAAAAGTTATCAATAAACCTTTAAAGAAATTTAATGGCAGAAACCATCTTATTATTGCACAATCTCTAATCCAATCCCTTCCAACTTTGTGTTCCTCAGAAGCACTATCTATAGTATCTCCCAGATCTACTGAATGGGGTATGGAGGGTAGAGAAGGGAAAGGGACAAGCATCAAGCTTTATTAAGTACCTACTATGTGCTGGGCATTAGCCTTTACACCTTTACAAATATTTTGTCATTTGATCAGGTCAGTGGTAACTATTTATCAGTTTAATATTATTTTAAGCCCTTTATTTTCTTTTGGTAACAACCCTAAGATAGTACTATTATTTTAAAAGAATAACAACTACTAGCTCCAAATATTTGCTGCTATTACTATACCAAGGCAGAAGATATGAGAGCTAGCATTTATATAGTTCTTTAAAGTTGGCAAGGCATTTTATAAGCATTGTCTCATAACAACCCTGGAGGTTGTTACTATTATTATTCTAATTTTGCAGGTGAAGAAACTGAGGCTGAAAGGTCAAGTGATTTGCCCACAGTCCCACCGTTAATGTTTCTGAGGCAGGATCTGAATTCAGGGCTTCCTAATTCCAGTTCCAGCACTCTAGTCTATATTCTATCACTTGCTTTTAGTGAATTTATTTTAGCTCCTGATGATCACTGCTTTTCCTTTTAAAGTCTCATTTCATTATCTCATCTAGAATTTTGCTGGTATCAAGCCCAGTAGCCTATAGGAGACTGTCTTTAATCACTGGGGAAAATCTCTAACCTTTTAAGCATTTTCTTGTTCTCTTTGATTCCTTGAGAATTTTCAGTAGTGATTCAGAACTTTAATCTGTATCCATATTGTCAGAATTAATCATCTCTCTCTCTCTCTCTCTCTCTCTCTCTCTCTCTCTCTCTCTCTCTCTCTCTCTCTCTCTCTCATCAGGCCACAAGATCGTGCTTCTAGATTTTTTTTAAGACCAGTAATCATAAGACTTGGGGTAAACGATTGACTCTACTTATGGTACAATGAGTATTGCAAAGTCTAAAATGGCAATGATATTCTTTCCCAAGGTTCTAGCTGCTCTTGCTTTCCTAATCAGATCCTCCTTTGGGTTTCAATCAGATCCAGGGTAATAGTTTTAGCTTGTCACTTCAACTTTCCAAGAAATGAAATTATTTTTAGGCTTATTGAAGAAATCATGAGGTTCTCTGCTTCTATTAGAAAGAGATTTATCAATATCTATCCATCTAGCTCATATATAGATAAATAAAATTTCCCCTTCACATCACTATTCTATCTTTGTGATAGTGTAGTTATTTGTATCAGGAGAGGCATCAACCATAATCTTTAAATGACTGAATAGGCTTCAATATAGTAATGCAACAATACCGCTACTATCCCTCCCTTTTCATCTTCCTCCAAATGTTCTCCTGTGATTTCATCCGGAAAAAGATGTATTTTTTTGGATATGAATAATTATGGAATTTATGTTACTTGACTATGTATGTTTGTAATAGAAGTTCCCCCCCTCCCCCCCTGGGGTGGGAATAGAGGTGGGGGGTAGAGCATTGATGAGAGAAAAGGAGAGAAAGTGGATTTTTTTCTATTTCAAAAAAATCATTTAAAAAGTATATTTCTTTGGCCTCCATGAACTGATGCAGAGTGAAGTAAGCAGAACCAAGAAAACACAGAAAGTGAAACACTGTGGAATGATCAAATGTAATAGACTTTGCTACTAGTAGCAACGCAATGATCCAGGACATTCCTGAGGGATTTATGAGAAAGAACACTATCCTCATCAACAGAAAGAACTGTGGGAGTAGAAATGCAGAAGACAAACATTATTTCTCACTCATTTTATATGAGTATAGGATTTGGGGTTTTGGTTTTAAAAGATGACTCTATTACAAAAATGAATAATATAGAAATGGGTATCAAGTGATAATAATTGTATAACCCAGTGGAATCAGCTCCAAAAGGGGGGAGGGAAGAGGAGAGGGAAAGAAAATAAATCATGTAAACATGGAAAAATATTTTTAAATTGTTTAAATCTTAATTAAAAAAAAAACATATATGTCTTTGGGACAGTCAGGTAGCTCAGTGGATAGAGAACCAGGCCTGAAGATGGGAGGTCCTGGGTTCAAATATGACCTCAGTGTGTCATCTCCTAGCTATGTGATCCTGGGAAGATTTAGTTAACCCCAATTGCCTAGCCCCTTCTACTCTTCTGCCTTAGAATCAATACTTAGTACTGCTTCTAAGACAAAAGGTAATGGCTTTAAAAAAAAAGTATATGTCTTCTCACACAGTGCCACCCCAAATCTCTAACATCAGATCTTTTTTCTTTTGAGTAAGTGCCACAGTAGTGTTATGAATCCCATATCACCAAGTCTTGGTTCTGTCTATGATATCATATTTATGTCATCAGGTTAAACATCTTTATTCGGTTGTATGATAATTCATATATAAGCTAGATTGAATCGCTTGCCATTTCTGGGAGGGGGAAGGAAAGAAGAAGGGAGACAATTTGGATCATCTCACTTCAGAAAACTTAGGTGGAAATTTATTACATGTAACTAACTGGTAAAACAAATGAAATAAAAATAAAATTTAAACATAAAACTTTAAAAAATTATATATGTATATAATTTTTGAAGTTTTATATCTATCTATCTATCTATCTATCTATCTATCTATCTGTGTGTGTGTATATATATATATATATATATGAAGAAAATCTTCATTCAACTAAAAAGATCTGGAGTGGCCTGAAAGCCAAAAGTGTAGCATGCTGACCCAAAAAGCTGATTCTCTTCTAAGCTGCATTAGTCCAGGAAATAAAGGGGATTGTGTCTGGTCAGACGGCATCTGAATACTGGGTTCATATGGACACCACATTTAGAAAGAGCATTGATAACCCAAAGAGTCACCAGAAGAGGACAATCAGGATGGCAAAGACTCTTGAGTTCGTATCATTTTGGGATTAGTTTAAAGGAATGGAAATATTTAGAATGGAGAAGAGAAGACTTTGGGGAAGGGAGATGGAAATAAGAGCTCTTTGCTGAACGGCTACATTTTGAGTCCCAGGACCTGGATTCAGATATCACCTGTCAATTCCTACACACATGACCTTAGAAAAGTCACTTACTTTGCTCTGTCCATAAAATGAGGAGGCATGTTCTTGCCATATGAGTTCTATTGGTACTGTCTCCTTCTTTTTTCTTTCTTCCAAATATTACATTCTTCCATCAGCTGACATCTTGCCCATGGTTTGGATTCCCCTCCAACTCCTCCATATCTTTTTCTTCCTGGTTTTCTTCTTGGATTATTTCTTCTACCTGTCTAGAAATCCTCCAACCTCTATCATAAGCAGGGGCATAGAGAAAGATCCTTTCAGTCTTTTCACCTACTCCTCACCCAGGGAAGTTAGTCTCCCTTTTGTTGCCCCTATTTATATTGGTTCTTAGGACACCTGCCCCTTCTACTGTGCCCTTCAGAATGCCTAATCCATAATTAGCAAAGTTTCTTCCATTCTCACCCTTTGCTTTTCTCCCTTCTAGCTTCTTGTACATACTGGGATCCCTTCTGAGGACATCCCTTCTAGAACTCCTGGCACTTTCACTCAAATCCCCTGACTCACTAACACTGGTCCTGGTGGGGAGTGGCAATACTGCTTGCTACCCTCTGCCAAATGGACTAACTAGGTGATGTGATGGACCGAATGTTGGTCCTGGAATCCAGACAACTTTTCCTGAGTTCAAATCTGGACTCAGGTACTTCCTAGCTGGATAACGCTGAGTAAATCATTTAACCCTGTTTGCCTCAGTTTCCTCATCTATAAAATGAGTCAGGAAAGGAAATGGTAAATCACTCTAGTATCTTTCCCAAAAGAACCCCAAATGGATTCACAATTAGATACAACTGAAATACATGAACTACAACAACCCTTTGCCAAATCTAGTCTCTCCCAACACCATCATTACCTCCATTCACAACCCCATTGTCATCCTTATTCCTCACTGACACTCACCAACACATCCATAATCTCTTGCTAGGTCTTCTTTTTTTAATTTGCAAAATTTTATTTAATTTAGAATATTTTTCCATGGTTACATGATTCATGTTCTGTCTCTCCTCTCCTCCCTCCCCACTCCCATAGCCTATGTGCAATTTCACTGGGTTTTACATGTCATTGATCAAGACCTATTTCCATATTACTGATATTTGCACCAGGGAGATTGCTTAGAGTCTGCATCCCTGATTATATCCCCATCGACCCATGTGATCAAGCAGTTGTTTTTCTTCTGTGTTTCTCCTCCCACAGTTCTTCCTCTGAAAGTGGATGACGTTCTTTCTCATAAGTCCCTCAGAATTGTCCTGGATCATTGCATTGCTGCTAATAGAGAAGTCCATTACATTCGATTGTTCTTTCTGGGTCTTCTTATTTCCTTTTTTATGTTTTTAACTCACCTTCTTAAAATCAATACAGTCATGCCTTGACACATGAGTTTAATTCATTCCATGACCAAGCTCATTACTCACTTTTCTTGTATGTCAAATTGAATTTCCCCATTTAAATGAATGGAAATGTAATTAATCCCCCCAAAAAACACAAGAATTTTTTGTTTTATATGCTTTTAAATATGAAAATGTACTTTGTAAATAGCAAATAAATATATTTATAGATAACTAGAAAGAATATAAAGAAATAAACTTGCTTATGAAATGTTATTTACCTTCAAGGTCAGGTGAAGATGCTGGCCGGGAAGGTTTTCATTTTGTGTGCTATTGCTTGGCATAACTTACTTTCTAAACACTTAACGCTACATTCAGATGCAAAATTGGCCTTACACCTTATTTAGGATATGTAACTTTATTGCTAACCTTTACTGCTATTTTTTTAAAATTTATTTAAAAATCATCATTTTCTTCATTGAATTTTGGCTGTTTTACCACACTTTTCCTCGATTTCACTTAGAGGCCGTTTCAACAAAAACCTTTCCATGGAAGTTTGTCTCTTCCTCCCTTTCAGAATGTTTTAATAATATGTGAAGCAAGTATCCTCACATAGCTCTAACGCCTGACCTGTAGCAACTTTTTCTGGGTGTGTCTTTTCAATAAACTGCTTAATTTTTCCCAAATCCTCAACATTTCCTTAGTCTCACTTGTACTCATTACCTCATCCACCTTGGGCTCCTCCCACGGGCGGAAGCTTGTGATTCAAATATCTGCTCATGACTTAAAGTAAAAATCCCAATCGTGACTGCTTGTATCTCCTCAAATTGCTTGTGACTTAGGGTGCTCGTGTCTCCAGGTACCTCTGTACTGTGGATTGGTTCCAAGGCAGAAGAGTGGTAAGGGCTAGGCAATGAGGATTAGGGGACTTATCCAGGGTCACATAGCTGGGAAGTATCTGGCCACATTTGAACCCAGGATCTCCTCTCTATCCACTGAGCCACCTAATTGACCCTGGGTCTTATCACTTCTATCTTCACAACTCTTGCATATATTCTCTTCTTTGTACTCACACAACCACCACTTCAGGTCAGATCCTCATCACTTCTTCCCTGTTTCATTATTAGTCTCTCATGTCTCTCTCCATTCCAGGCTCTCCTCCATTCAACTGCCAAAATGATTTTCCAAAGCCTTGGACTCATCATGTCACCCTCACCTCCACACTTAATGATCTTCAGTGGCTCCCTATTACTTCCAGTATCAAATAAAAAGGACAACCCAGTCCCTTCTAACCTGTCCAGTCTTTGTATACTTTATATATTCTATGTCCTGACAGTCTACCTTCTGAGGTCCCATCCATTTCTATCACTCTGTATCCTAACATTCTGCATCCTAAAATTCTACATCCCTTGATTCTCAGGGTCCTTTGACCTGACATCCCAGGATTCTATGAGGAAAAGGGTAGATGGTAGAGGGCAAAAGGGTCTGCCCTGGGGCCCAGCTCCTTCTCAGGACCTCACTGAAAATGCTGAAAGTGGAGGCTTCCATCAGGTGTGACTCAAATGGTCAGAACAAATGACAGGCTCTCAGGAGAAGATTTACAGCTGTGCTGAAGCCATCAGTTCCCAGCCATATGTTAGTGCAATTCAGTCCAAGTGTTACTCTGCCCTGGCTCAGTAAGGGCTGCTGGGCAAACAGGAATCCTGGAGGGAGAGGGAGGTACTCCAGGCTACTTGCATTCTAAGGGCAGATCACCTTAACTCAGTCACAGGTTTGCTTGGAGACTTGGCCTCTTTCTGACTTTTCAATAAACAGGCAGAGTTTGCAGACAGAAAGGAGTTGTTTGTATTCTATGGGGATAAAAAAAGTTGCTCTCTCTTTCTCTCTCTCTTTCCCTCGCTCCCTCCTCCTCTGTCTCACCCTCCTCTCTCTCTTCCCTTCCCAATCCCTCCCTCCTCCTTTTCTCAGTCTCTTTCTCTTCCTCTCTCTCCTCCTCTTCCTCTCCCTCCCTCCTCCTTTTCTCTGTCTCTTTCTCCTCCTCTCTCTCCTCCTCCTCTCTTTCTCTCTCTTCCTCTCTCCCTCCCTCTTCCTTTTCTCTCTCTGTCTCTTTCTCCATCTCCTCCCTTCCTATCTCTGTCCCCCCTTCTCTCTTCTCTGGCTCTTTTTCTCTCCCCCTCCCATCCCTGCTTTCTTTCCCTTTTTCTGCCTCCTTCATTCCCTCTTCTAGGCTGTCAGGCATGGATGAACCTGAACATTTTACATTTCCACAGGATTCAGAGCTGGAAAAGACCCAAGAGGCCCTCTAGTCCAAATCTCTCATCTGACATATAAAAGGCCCAGGAAAGTTCATTGACTTGCCCAAGGTTACAGAGGTAGTAAGTAATTAGAGGCAGGTAAGAAATAAAGGGTCAGAGAAGCTGGGAGAACTTGTGGTAGGGTGTGTGCTCCCCAACAATTTTCTTTGATTCATCACAGAATGACTAGAGCCATCACAAAACATTGGGATTGAAAAGGGACTTAAAGGCGCCATTTTGTGTTCAGGCATTTCAGTCATGCTGTCATGCTGGATTCTTCATGATGCCATTTCAGCCTCTTTCTTTTATAGTGGAAGAAAGTGAGTTCTGGGAAAGGGCAAGGGCTTGTCCCATGGGACACAGGTGGTTCATGGCAAATCGAGGGCTAGAAACCAAATTTCTTGACTTCCAGAACTTGTCCCATAGCCATCAGCAATTTCCTCAGTGAAAGTGGGGAGGGTTGTAAAAAATAGACTCAAATACGGGACTACAATCCCCACAAGCCTTTGCTCCACTTCCCCAGAATGCCTTGTAATCTCACCTGGGCCGAGATCGAGAAGGTATTTAAGCTGATTCAAAGGCTTTTGAGGCTCTCTGGCTCTTGGCTCTTTTTGGACTTCCGTTTTGGAGCAGGCGGTCTCTTGTGTGATGTGAGGTTATTTTGTCTAGGCCTCTGGCCTAGGCACATGTTTCTTACTTGTATATTCTTTAATCTGTAACCTTTAATAAACCTCTAAAAAATATAATACTCCTTGCAGAGAGAAACTAATTTCTACCTGCCTCAGTCTCCCCATCTCCCCTAAATTTTAATCTTTACAGGGTCAAGTATTGACCAAGGCCCTGGAGATATCAGGAGAGGTCTCACAGTCATCATTTATAGCCATAGAAGAGGCTTCAAATTGGGTGGTCTCATATCCAGCCTTGGCATGCGTCCGTGCCAGTCTCATCTTCAATGTGACTGGGCAACCTGCCTCTGAGATGCATTTTGTTTCACACTGGATCCTACAAGCTTTCTTGTACCTGTTGGCAGCCAGACACCCTGGTGAGCTCGGAGATGTGCCTGGAATGCCAGAGGCCTTCCTGGTGCCAGTCCAGCTTGCTGCTCCCAAGAAGGGCACCAGGCTGCACTGGTGGTTGGCAAGAATGAGCTCTCCTTAGATTACAATGTCCAGGTCATTTAGCTCATCAAGACATAAATAAAACAGCCTCTCTAATCTAAGTCTCCCTGAACTGGTGGCCATGTCACTCATCCTGTTGGCAGCCCAGAAACTCTAGCCAAAGGGAGTCTTGCCCAGCAACAAGGACACCAGAGGGAGGTCACCCCAAACTCTTGGTATTCCTTTTCAGCAATCACCTCCCCCCTTTCCTTTCTCCCCGTGGTCCCTCAAACCAAGTATGGCAATCGTAGCAGAGCTGGCCATGACACAGGTGAGTTTTTCACGTTTATCCAAATGCTCCACTCTCACAGCTCTTAAGTTTTTTATCAATGAATTTATAATAATCACCTCTTTTTAAGTCTACATTTCCAAACATAACCATCCCCCCTCCCTCCCAAAGAGCCATCCCTTAGAACAAAAGAGAAAAAGAGATTCAAGACGGTCCATTTCAGCCAAATGATGTCATACGGCCAAAAACTTCGATTAAGTGTTCCTCATTCATAAGTCGATCAACAAGTAATTATTAATAATCTGTGCTAGACACTCTGAATGAATGGTTCAAGAGACAGAAGCACAAAGACTGGAGCAATTCCTACTCTCAAGGAGCTTATATTCTAACAGGAAGGACACATGTGTATATTTATGTGTGTGTATGTTTATATGTATATCTATGGGTGTGGATACATATATAATACATATACATATGTATTATACATATACATATATGGATATGGATACATATACATAATTATATCTGATATAATTAGATAATAAATAATTAAAATTAAAATCAATTAAATAAAAATTAAAATAATGAATAAGTCCAAAAATACTTAAATATTAAATACAAGAGTGTTTATAGAGGATGCTAGAAGATTGGAGATGGGGGGGGACAGCTTGGTGGTTCTGTGGTTTGAGGTCAACCTAGAGAGGTCCAGGGTTCAAATGTGACCTCACATACTTCCTAACTGGGCAAGTCACTTAATCTCTATTGCCTATGCTCACTTGATTCTAAGATGGAAGGTAGGGGTTAAAAAAAAAGATGATGTCTGAGCATCTAAAAGAGAGGAGCACCAAGAGAGGGAGGTGTAAGGAGGGAGTGGATTCCAGGCATGGAAGACCCATAATCTCTCACCCCTGCAAAGAAGCTAGGAAGATACCTTCTCATGTTTCTTCTTGGAGGCCAAACTTGATCGCAGTAATTTTACAGAATTCATTAACCTGGTTACTAGTAACCCAGTCCATTCTCTTGAACGCTTACTTCCATGTTTGGCCATACTCATGGCCCATAGCCAAAGAAGAAAGTGTGTTCCCCAGAAACCTCAGGAGTGAGACCTCCACTGCAGCCCATTCTTGGAGCTGTGACTAAGCAATCTATGATGGGAACAAGCCCATCTCTGCTCTCAGGGGATGGATTTTTAAAGGAGGACTCATGGCAGCTGTAGCCACCTTGTTCCCACATCTGTCCTTCCCCTCCCTTTCCCTTCTACAGCAGGGGAAGGCTCTGATTAACCTGAGCCTTTGAGCAAAACTGGGTGATTAGTCATAGATATGAACTCTTAAATGTCCAACCCAGAAGGGAATTTGGGAGATTACCTGATCCTGTGCTTATATGGGAGGGAACTGAGGTCCAGAGAAGTCAAATCACTTGCCTAAGATTACCTAATCGGGCAGAGATTGATTAGGCTTGCTTCACTTTGCATGGTTTGCCCCAGAGGAAATCTTGACTATTTGTTACTGAAAGAATTCGTCCCCTGGTCCCAAACTTCAGTAATGAGTCACACGTTTCCACATCGAGGCTGGCAAAGAGAGCCCAAAGAGCCTCTTTCTTGAACTTGAAGGCTTTCTGGCTAGGTAGGACTTACCACAGTGTGTACTATGTAGAAATAGCCTTCAAGAATCCACGGTCACATCAGTTGGGAGATGGCTTACCCAGTTGGGGTACTTGAATGTAACAGAATATTACTGCCCCAAAGGAAACCATGAATGGGAAGAAGCCAGAGAAGCATGGAGGACTTACATGAAGAGATGCTGCAGGAAGTAAGCAGAGACAGGGAAACAAGCAGCACAGTGACCACTTCAATGTCATGGGAAGACCAAAAAAGAGGAAGTTGTGAAAATCATTGTTGGACTCTAAAGAGGAGAGTAAAAAAATATACCTCCCACCCTTCTAGGCTGAGGAGGAAGACCAGGGATGAAGAACACTGCCCATATTGCCAGTCTTGGTTGATGTGTTGGTTACTCCGTGCTAAATTAACTCCCCCACCTCCTCTCCCCCTCCCTCTCTTCTCTTCTCCCTCCCTCTTTCTTCCTCCATCTCTCCTTTCTGTCTCTTACACTTTCCCACTCTGACTTTGTCTCTTTCTTCCTCTTACAGACTTTCACTTTTTTCTTTTACATCTTTTTTCTGTCTCTGTGTCTCTCTTACTCTGCCTCTATCTTTGTTCCTCTCTTTCTTTCTCTTACATTTTCTCATCTATCTCTCTCTTGCTGTCTTTCTTGTCTGTCTCCTCTCTTCTCTGTCCTTCTCTCTGTTTCTGTCTCTGTCTGTCTGTCTCCTTAGTTATAAGCACTGACTCTCTGGAGAGAGGAGGGGAAAAGATCTATTTGGAGATGAAGGTGATATAAAAACAAAGGATAGCAACTGATAAAAAGAAAGGATTCCATAGATGAAGCTTCAGAAGAGAACTTCACTGGACATTCTTCCCAATATCCCTAGGAATCTGTGGTCCCAAAAAAGCCATTCCAGTTGCCAGATGGCAAGTTCATATCAGTTGGCTGAGAGAAAGAAACTGGGGAACTCCCCATTAGAGAGAGAGAGAAAGAGAAACAACTGGGTAAAAACAGATGGCATAGGGATTTCCCAGAGAGCACTGCCTTCTGGTCTAATAGAGTCTACTGCCTATGGGGCAAAGATGAAGAATGGAGGCTGAGTTCATGAAATATTAAGTATGGTTAGCAAAGAGGTACGGGTAGGGAGAACCTGCCCACCAATTGATAGAGGAAAAGAGCTTCTGAGGGCTGGAATATAGACACAACAGAATCCCCCCTCTACCTTGGAAAGTATTTTTTACCATATTCAGCACATGGTTTGGCTGGGGGCAGGACTCTTTTATTGAGTCATCCAAGATCAGGTGGTGTATAACTGAAAATCTGTTATCCTAAAAAAGAACTACATTTCCCAGGAGCCCACTGACTTCCTGTTATTACATACTGTAGACAGAGGATATTAGCGAATGGGCGGTCCTCTTGGGCCTCTTTCTTGGGCTTGCAGCCAGCATGGTGGTGGTAGTAAGCTAAGCACAAGGATTTTAAAATGGCTGATCAGCCATTGACACATGGTCTTTATTTTGTATCCTCTTTATTCCTTGATTTCTAATGATCATTAATAAATCTCCTAAAATATTACATTTTTATTATTGACATTAATTTTAATTTTTACAGTGGGGATGTAAGTACCACATCCTTCTTTTAGACTTCAAACTCCACTGGAGCAGAGACTATGTTTTCTGTAAACATTTACAGTGTCTCACACAGTAGATGCTTAATAAGTTGCTTGTTGAATTGAATGGAAGTAGGTTGAATTGAACATTCGCTAACTTGGTGGAGGGAGATGAAGAATATGTAATCTACCAGTCAATAAACCAACCCATATACAGGGTATCAATAGTTACAGAGCAATGGTGGGAGATAAAAGACAGGTTATTTGCTCTCAAGGAACTGACTGCCTAGCTTGTGAAACAAAGTAAATCTATTTGGAACAAAGAGAATTATAAAATCAAACACTAAATGACATATTACAAATAATAAATACGAATGGGGCTAGGGGATGGAACTGTCAATGGACAGCACAATCAGGAAAGGCTTCATGGAGGAAGAGGGAAAAATGTCCCACCAAATACTGGAGGGAAAGAGCTTTTGATAGATGGCGTATGACCTTGATAATTAACTTCTCTACCTACCCTGAGCTAGTTTATTTCTAGGTCATTCAGTCCATAGTTTGGTTGGATGGATAGAGTTGACCAAAAGGGAGAGGAGTCATTTCAGCAGTGGGATTTGAACCCAAGTCTTACAACTCCAAAATCAATGCTCTGTCCACTTTACCATTAGGCCTCCTTTATGAGGCTATGATTGCCTGTGGACTTGTTCCCATAGAGCAGATGATTGCCTCACACCTGAGTCAGCCCAGGCATGTCAGCCTTCTCATCTGGATTGCACATGCTCCAGCACAGTGCACATCATCGAGCTCCATCTTGCTTCTCATCTCATGGGGCTCAAGTCACGAAAGGATATCTCATTCCAATCTTTTAAGATTATGTTCCATACAAGGCTCAGCTGAAGGAACCAAGGACACTTGGAAAGGAGTAGTAAAAGAAAGAGGGAAAACAGTGAAGAAAGAGTGACAAGAGCTCTCTATCTATATGAAGGGCTGCCCTGTGGAAAAGGGAGTAGACTTGTCCTGCTGGGTCCCAGGAAGTTCAACCAAGACTAATGGAAATGTGTGACAGAGACGTAGACTTGGGGGCTTGAGAAGGGGAAAAAAAGGAAAGGGCTAAGACCTGAACCCATAGTTTTATTGATATAACAGATGGCCAATCACATCAGGAACCTCAAGATAAGGAGACTCCCTCTACCAATACAGGTCATCATCTTCATCGCCACTTAGAGCCTCAAGGACTTTGCCCAGTGTTATAATTAAAATTTTGGGGTTTAAGCTGTGGCAGGTAGAAATTGGTTTATCACTAGAAGTATTATATTTTTAGAGGTTTATTTAAGAGTTTAAAAAATACAGATAAGAAAGGCACGTGTCTAGGTGAGCTGAGAGACCCATTCAACCTCACCTACATCATGAAAAACCCGTCTGCTTGGAAGCAGAAACAGGAAGAGCGCCAGCTGTAGGCAGAGACTCTTTAAATAATAAATTTGCTCTGGGCCCAGGTGAGAATTTCAGTGAGATTACAAAGCATTCTGGGAAGTGAGCAAGAACTTCTGGGGATTGGAGTTCTGGGTTCAAGTCTCCATTTTTACACCAGGTTCCCTCAGCCAGGATGTCTTTAAGGTAGGACTTGAACACAGATCTTCTTGACTTGAAGGTCAACCACTGGAGATTTCCAAGTGGAAGCTGAGAGACTTGTAATGGGTATGTAGGAAGCATTCCTATTAAGATATAGGTTGGACTAAATCAAGGGTTCTGAAGATCTTCTGTCCTGCACCCCTTGGGCAGCCAGTCTGCTAAAGCCTATGAATCTATAAAGAATATTGGGGCCTGATTGAGGTTGTGAATCTAAAAGTCAGTTACATCCTCCATGAAAAGAGGGGCTATACCAGATGACTCCGACTTCCCTTCCAACTCTATGAAGAAGTGACATAAATATCTCAAACGTGACCATTAAGCTAAGGCCAGAGAATATGGGGAAATCCCAGCATCAGCCTTGATGCTAATCTCTTCCTTCCCACTCAATCAGATATATATTTTCATGAGTTCCCAGATCTAGAACTTGAGGTAACCTCAGAGATCAGCTGCTCCACTCTCTCTTTTTAGACTTTTAGACAGATAGAAAAACTGAGGCATGAGCACCTAAGCAGAGCAGTGGATAAAACTGCCAGGCTTGGAATCGGAAAGTCTTACCTTCATGAGTTCAAATCTGGCCTTAGACACTATCTGTGCAATCCTGGGCAAATTACTTCACC
Source organism: Monodelphis domestica (assembly GCF_027887165.1). Classification (NCBI taxonomy): domain Eukaryota; kingdom Metazoa; phylum Chordata; class Mammalia; order Didelphimorphia; family Didelphidae; genus Monodelphis; species Monodelphis domestica. The sequence continues at coordinate 504,741,141 of NC_077228.1, forward strand.
TTGTTTGCCTTAGTTTCCTCATCTGTAAAAATGAGCTGGAGAAGGAAATGGCAAACTGCTCCAGTATCTTTGCCAAAAAAGTCCCAAATGGGGTCATGAAGAATCAGACAGGACTGGAACAACTGAACCACCACAAAACTGGGGCCAACGAAGGGTAAACAACTTTCCCAAGGTCTCACAAACTGTAAATGTCATTGTTGGATTTGAATCCAGGTCTCCCTGACACCAAAGGCAGTGTTCTTTTAACTTACCACATTTATTTGTTTCTGATGCTTTATTGAAGTTCTTTTAAACATCAGCATTTTCCAGTAACTCTCCTCCCCCTCCCAATAGAACCCATGTTGGTCTTGGCAAACAATTGATGCCTCCCAGTCCCCCACCTCCCTGCAAAGATATGGGATGCCTGCTTCACTGTCAGTCCTCTGAAGTCATTGTTGGTCACCAGATTGATTGGAGCTCTGAAGTCTTGTAAACAGTCACAAATGTCTTTCTTATCATGTGATCCATATTTTGGTTCTACCCAAAAGACCACTATTATTTGGAAGTCTCCTAGGGAGGAGAACCACCATTACTCTTAATCTTTAATCAATGACTTGTTTTTGTTTCCAAATATACACCTCTCTTCTTGTCCCCCCAGCAAGCCTTCTCTTGCAACGAAATTTAAAGGAAAGTGGAGCAGCTGGGTGGCTCAGTGGATGGGGAGCCAGGCATAGAGATGTGAGGTCATGGGTTCAAATGCAGCCTCAGACACTTTTTAGCAGTGTGACCCTGGGCAAGTCACTGAACCCCCATTGTCTAGCCCTTACCATTCTTCTGCCTTAGAACCAATACACAGTATCAATTCTAACACAGAAGGTAAAGGTTTAAAATAAAATTTTAAAGGAAAGAAGGAAGACGCCAGAGAGATGTTGAATGAAAAAAATTTTAATTTAAAAAACATTCAGGGGGCAGCTGGGTGGCTCAGTGGATGGAGAACCAGGCCTAGAGACAGGAGGTTCTGGGTTCAAATCTGGCCTTGGACACTTCCCAGCTGTGTGACCCTGGGCAAGTCACTTAACCTCCATTGCCTAGTCCTTACCACTCTTCTGTCTTGGAACCAATACATAGTATTGATTCTAAAGATAGAAGATAATAATATTTTAAAAATTCTAAGAGAGAAAGAGAAAGCAGTTCAGCAAACCAGCCAACACATCTACCATGATTGACAACATTTGTAATATTCCACACCCAGAGTCTCCTCGCCCCAGCCCCACTGAGTTTTGCAATGATGAGAAGAGGGTATATTTTCTCATTTCTTCTCTGGGTCCAAATTTGTCAATACTTCTATGAATGAATGAACAGAGCATTTACTAGGCATTTCCAATGAATGCAGCATTTATTAGGCACTTATGATGAATGCAGCATTTATTAGGCACTTATGATGAATGCAGCATTTATTAGGCACTTCCGATGAATGCAGCATTTATTAGGCACTTCCGATGAATGCAGCATTTATTAGGCACTTCCAATGAATGCAGCATTTATTAGGCACTTCCGATGAATGCAGCATTTATTAGGCACTTCCGATGAATGCAGCATTTATTAGGCACTTCCGATGAATGCAGCATTTATTAAGCACTTTCTATGTACAAAGTACTGAGGACCCAAGCAGAAATAGCAAAGAGTCCTTGCTCTCAAGGAGCTCCCATGCTAAAAGTGGAAAACAAGAAATATGGCAGATTTAAGCTGCAAACCAGATGGAAAGGTCCCATGAACCTTAGGCTGTAGCACCAAATCAGAGAGGAAAGTCTCTCCTTTAATGTCATTTCTGCTGAGAAAACCATCCACTGGAATCCTTACACCCCTTCTCCATCTCTCCTAGCGGTTCCCCCTCCCCACTCCAGAAAGTAAAATGTTTCTTCCTTAACTCTGCAGAGTTATTTGCTGGAGCCAGAAGAAGTCATCTGGTCCAACTTCCTCCCCAGTGGAGGAAATCAAACCTGTTTGGAGCCTGAGGCTGGCTTGCTCCGATGGTTTGTCTCCTCCTTTTGTTGGTTCCATGCAAGAACTAAAACACAGCGATGAGGCTAAGCATCTCCCCTGGTCCTCCCAAGCCAAACAGTGAGCATTTCCTGCCCATCATGCTGCCACGTCCTCAGAAGGAGACTGGCAGGCAGGAGAAACGTTTTGCCCCATCTTGACTTTCCTGGCCTTTGACTGAGGAATTCTTCAGTGGGGACTGTGTTTCTACTTGTCAGACTGAAGCTAAAACAGGCTCTTCCCCATAGAAGACCAAAGTGTCAATGTGAACCGGGGCGTTTGTAGCCCAGAGGGCAGAGGGTTCGAGGCGGTAAGGGGGTCAGTGGTGGCCGGAAATGGTTATTAGATGGTGGCATGGCTGAAAGCAGGAAGGAAATCATTTCCCTTTCAGGCTACAAAAAAAAAGGAAGAGGCATTGGAAAAAATAGAAGGGAAGAGGAGGAGGTAGTACCTTCAGCTCTGATAATAAAGCCTCACATGATAACGATGAAAATAGGACTGGAGTTGGCAGAGTTTTTGGTTCAAATGCCAGCATTCTTGGTTACCACATGTATGACCTTGGACAAGTCACCTGGGGATAATAATATATGCCTGAGTTGTAGGTAAGATGCTTTATAAACCATAAATTGCTATGGAATTATCATTTTTTCCTTTTAAAATGTATTTAGTTAAATTTTTAATTTCTTTTTTCTTAGTTAAATTCTTTGATAGCACGGCACAGGAAAAATATTGTTGACTTTAGGGTCCGATGAACTGAGTTCAAATCCCACCTTTGCCCCTTACTACTTGGCAAATCCTAAGCAAATCACTTATCCTCCCTGGACGTCAGTAGCCCTCTCTGAACAGTGAGGAGGTGGGATTAGTTGCCTTCTAAGGTCCCTTACAGGTCTAGAGCTCTGATATTTTGACCTTAAACAAATGAATTAATCAATTTTGGCCTCCATTGATTCATCTTTAAAACAAGGATGTGAGGCTCCTGGCCACGAGGGTCCTGTTCAGGTCTGAATCTACTGGCTTCTGAGTCTTAGTGAAGAAAGGAGTCATGGCTGGGCAGAGTTAAGGCTCGACTATTCCAGCCCAAAGCACTTCTGATGATGCTGCGCTGAGCTGCAGGGTGTCCCCACATGCTACCTGAGCAGAATTGCTATTTTTCAGTTGTTTCCATCATGACCAGCTCTCGGTGACTGGGGTTTTCTTGGCAGATACCAGAATGATTTCTCATTTCTTTCTTTCTTTTTTTTTTAAACCCTTACCTTCTGTCTTGGAGTCAATACTGTGTACTGGCTCCAAGGCAGAAGAGTGGTAAGGGCTAGGCAATGAGGGTCAAGTGACTTGCCCAGGGTCACACAGCTAGAAAGTGTCTGAGACCAGATTTGAACCTAGGACCTCCCATCTCTAGGCCTGGCTCTCAATCCACTGAGCCACCCAGCTGCCCCTTCTCATTTCTTTCTCCAGCTCATTTTATAGCTGAGAAACTGAGGCAAACAGGGAGAAGTGACTAGTCCAGGATCACCAAGCCAGTAAATGTCCGAGGCTAGATTTGGACTCAGGAAGAGGAGTCTTCCTGCTCCCAAGCCCAGTGTTCTGTCCACTGTGCCACCTAGCTGCCCTGGAAATGCTTTCAAAAAAATTCTCTCTGGTTTTTTTTTTCTGGTGGTTAGTTTATAATTTTTTTTTTTTAAGTTTTAGCTTAATTTTAAAAAAAGGGGAAAAAAAGGATCAATCTGCCAGGGTTTGGCCCCTGGTGTTCAGGGGTGGAGCAGGCAGGCCAGGGTGAAGTGGGAAGGCGTGATGCCAAGCCAGAGAGGGACTGGGGCTGAGCTCTTGGGGCCCCTCCCTGCAGAAGCCCGCGGGTCTGGAGAACAGCCATGAAGTCATGAGGGGAGCGGCGATCTTCCGCCCCTGAGGCTGGTTTATCTTCCTGATCTGCACAGTAGCCGGGGCAGGAGCTAGCAGGGAAATGCTGGTCCCCCCCAGGACCGCCCCATCCCCACCACCTGCACCCAGCTTGGGCTGCGACACTTCCTGGAGCTGGACAATGCACGGGTTAGCTCACGATGCTGGCACGGCGCCTGGTCCGCAGCTCCAGGTTGGACTGGGGTCAGTGGCTAGAGGAAGAAGGGACCGTCTCCCTGGGGGGAGGCCAGGACAGCCCCGGAATGGTCCTGAGAGCCGGGGGCAGTCCTCACGCCACATCCAAGGGCAGCGTCCGCCATTCACCGGGTCTCTTCTTCCCAGCTC